>NC_092431.1:6063354-6230854 GCF_036169615.1 Heliangelus exortis
GTCATGGTGATGGGCACATTACATATACTAGACCTGGAAAACAAATAAAATCTAAGAGAATGTAAAGCAATGTAACCTGAGAGTAATGCAGAGCAACAACTTGAACACTGTTGTTTGTCAGGTTTGTGTCAGGAGTGCTGGATCAATTCATTCTATGCCAAACATGAACTGAAAGTAGCAGTAAGCTCAGATCTAGTTTAGTGAGAATACTGATATGGGAGAAAGTTTTGGGATGCTGAACTCTCCATTTCCTTTAGTGATGGCTGCTAGATAACTGATAACTGTTTTGGAATGCAATTTTTGGAAACTTTCTGAGCCAAAGCTTAAAAACTGTATAATTCTTCATTCTTCCTTTGGTCTACCATTTTGTTATTTATTTATTTATTTATTTATTTATTTTTCCTACCTTTGTAACCTTGTTGGAGAAACCCTTTAAAAGAGGAAATAAGGACAAAATCTTTAGAAAATCTGAAGCTAGAGAGGCAATCTCCTTCTCTCCTTGATGCCACTACCACAAGGGAAGCAGTTTCTGTGTTACTGCCCAGTCTCAGATGACTTTTGCATGGGAGCTTCTCTGTATAGGACACAGGTCCTGACACCTACCTCCAAGTCTTAGGAAATGTTAGTTGTAAATCACACACACCTAACAGGTCCTTGTGCTTGTTTCATGGCTGCAGATATGAAGTGCACAGAGCAAAATATCTCACTAGCTCACTAGTTCACAGGTTCCAGAGGTCAGAATTTCCCAGAGCTGGAAAAAAATTTCTAAACAGGACCCTCATCAGGGGTTTTGCTTGGGATGGTTGCCTGTGTTGCCATTGCCCCATGGTTATAACTCCAGATTCTCTCTGTCTGCAGCCAGCTGGAGGGTTCCCTGGTTCCTCAGACAGTGGGAGCCCTTTGGGGTGTGCACATCCCTAAATCATCTAGACTGTAGGAATTAGGTTGTTTATCACTGAACCCATGAATCCAGGTTCCCTTTCAAAGAAAACCAGAGCCACCAAAAGTTGGTCTGTACTTTGTGCTTGTCCAAATATCCCATAAAGGAAATGTATATGGTCTGCATCTGGACTCTGTTACCTGAAGGACTTGCATAAGATCAAATGGAAAATGTGTGGGAGCGTAGAGAACTAAGGCAGAAATCCCAAGTCCAGGAAAAAGTTCTGACCATTGGACTGCCTTTTGGTTTTCCACCATCAAAGCAGTGTACACCTGCAACCTGGAAGGAAGGGATGCCCTCAGCAAGCTTTTGCTTTCTTGATTAATTTTGGTAGCACTGGGGCTAGATGCTGAGTATCCTTTGGTTCCCCTGTGTAGTATTACACCACTTAGTCTGATTAAATTAATTATTCTCCACTGTCCCAGCACTCCCCAACCTTTCCCGTTTACAACCCCACAACTTAGAGGAGCAAAAACCTCCTTCCCTGGCTTGAGCTGCTCCAGTGTGACTGAGTAGGTTGGTACAAGGCTTCTCATGTGTGCAGGTTGTGGCACTGCTTTGCTAAGTGTCCCCTCATTCCCCTGCTCAGTGGTATTTCGAAGTGCTACCTAATGTCTTTCAAATTTAAGGAGTTTCAGAGTCTGATCTCCAGATCTGCCCCACTTTCTATCAATCTAGTTCCAGGTTGGTTACCAAGACTATTTTCTGGTTCCAGTTCAGAGGTGCCCAATTGGATGGAAATTTCACAAGAACATTTGAACTTGTGAGATTACCACTTCTGAAGTTTCTGCCAACTAATCCAGGAAAGTTTCTACCCTTTGAAGTTGGGAGGATGCTCTGGAGGTGTTAAGGCTTTTGAGATGGAATCTTGGCTTTTCACTTGGTTTGCACGTGAGTTGAAACTCTGTCTCTTTTTTTGATGAAAAATCATTAAGATTCAATTGCTGTTCCTGGAATTATGTAATAATTAAAAGGTGAGAACTCTGATCTTGAAGAACAACTTACATTTACCACTTAGAAGAATATTCTCCTTTTCCTGAAAGAATAACTGCCTTATCCAGTTCTCTGCTAGAGGTGACTATGGAGTCAGATGCTTGGAAAAATGCTGCAGAAGAAAAAATAATTAGCAATTTTTTTGGCACATTCCCTGGTAAGATGCTTGAAAAAATTAGCATTGTAGTCAACAGCTTCTTGCTACAACTGGGAGTAGCAGAAACAGCCATATGCACAATTTTTTGAGTCATTTTTTAGCTTTGCTGTTCCAGGCCCCCCTTCCATGGGTGACCAAACTCCCGTAGCAGAACTGACATTTTCATTCCCTGGAAAACCTCAGAACCTGGTTTTCATTTAAATGTGTAAAATTATCTGAGTTGTTTTCCCCTTGATAAGGTTTACAAGTGTCTGTATATCTCTAGCTTGAACAGAGGGCAGTTCAGTAGACAGTTTACGAAGTACTGGTCAGGGAGATAAATTACCTTGTAGAGCTGCACAATCACCATGCACAATCTCCTCAGTGACTTTATAGCCAATGATAGGATTTTTCAAGTTCATAGAAACTCATCAAAACACTTCCTGATATTTTTTTCCTTTTCCATTGAACCATTATTTCTTAAAGTGAAATCTGTACTGCTCCTGCTAGGGAGTGAGGGTTTGCTTTGGTGCCTTGGGGCCCACTGAGCATTTCTTTGTTTCTGGCAGCTCCTTGGGATTTGGGAACTGGAACTGGGAATGTTTCAGGCTGCTGCAGCACTTTGACATGTTCCTTCCCAGGGGTCACATCTCACCTGAAATGTTGCTTTGTATGTACCATCAAGGAGCAGATCTTTGCAAGGTTGCTCTGTAAGGTTACCATCAGACAAATGAGTAGTTTTATGCTTTATTTTCCTGATTTTCTGGAGTCAAGTTTTCATAGCTGTCTAGTTGAAGTCCCCTAGTTTCTTAGGGCGGGTGCCCCTTCAGCCCATGATAGGCTTTTCCATAATTCACTTACAACATGACCAGGATAGAACCACTTCCAGCAGAATAAGGGAATACATGGGTCAGCATCTGTGGTGGGGAACTCCTTGAACCTCTTCTCCTCAGTTTCTGAGCCACCTGGTAGTCTAGTCCCTGGCCTGGGGCCAAAATGATACCAAAGCACTGGAAGTCATGCTGATTGACACCACTGCATGCTCAGTGCATGGTGAGGTGCCACTCAGGTACTGATTTAGCTGAGTGGGGAACTAGAAAGGTGGAAAGAGGGAATAAGGAAATGTTACTGTCTCTGTGATTGTGTATCTCTCCATGATGGGATCCAGCCATGCCTGCATAGCTGGTCACATCTACATTTAGGTCAGGACTGTGTCCTTGTCCCTGCACAATTCCAGAGTACAACAAATGCAACTTTGGTTGTGGGTGGTGTGGGGACTTTTCTGAGGCAACCAGAGCCTCTCCTTCCTGGGCAGGGGTTGAGATTTGATTCAGATAAGAATAGTTCCAAGTACCATCCTATTATAAGATTTTCCAAGAGATACTTGTGAAAGGTGTCAATTTCTGAATTGATTTTTCCCTCCCTTACATCCTGACTCACAGCAACCTCTTGTTCTAAGCAGGCAGCACATTTACCCTGAGTGATGCTTCCAGGGCAGCTGCCCCTCTGACAGTGCCAGCAGGAGCCATTGCCAGGAGGGTAATTAAGGGTGTTAGGAGAGTTATTTGCTCCATTCCCAGCAGGCTCAGAACTACTGGCCAGGAAGAAACTAGAAACACCTGCTGGGTCTAATGAGGTGGGTTTGGAGTGATGGGGATGTCTCATTTTTTTCCTCCCTCTCAGAGGAAGAGCCTGGTGTCAGGCAGGAAGATATGTGGGTTCCATGAAAATAGTGGTTGCTCAAGCTGCCTATACTATAATCCTATAATATATTATGGTTTAATGGTTTTTAAAATTTTATTTATTTTATTTTTATTTTATATTATTAAATTGTTATTTCAGGGATTTTCTTCCTCTATTCCCTGTGCTGGTGTTTCCCTTACCCTGGGACTGAAAGGAGATTGCAGGCAGGGGTGCTGCAGGGTTAGCTCTGTGGTGAGGCCTGGCCCAAACAAAGTGCTGCTGGAAGAGCAGCAGTGAGTTAATTGAGAAGGGGGTGGTCCTTGAGTTGTGGGGAATCAATTTAGTCATTAGAAGGTTCTACCTAATCTTAATATATTCCCAGGCTTGATATGTCTTGCTCCCAAAATGCTTCATTCTTCTGTCCTTGCAGGGATTTAGTCCCTTTGCTCTTTCCTTCCTGGAGGAAAGGGAATATTCTCTTTGGTTTGGTTGTGTACTTTGAAGCATTTCCTAGGGCTGGGACCAAATGAGGCTCTGGTGGTTACTGCAGTTAATCTCTAGAAATCTTTGGAACTCTATGGCCCGATCCTGGTTGCTGTGATGCTGAGGGCAGCCTTCCTCCTGCCTTTTTAAGGAGATGCAGTGCAGAGAGGAGAGCTGCATGGTGAGTTTGATGAGGGGATGCACACTGCATCAGGCCTTACCCTGATCTCTGTTCCTGGTGCTGCTGGAGGTTCAGACATTTATTTCCTTTCCCTGCTCATCTTTGCTTTCTCGTATTTTGTCCATCAGACACTAAGTGGTGTGCAGTAGGAACCTGCAGTGTTTTTTTCCAGGGCCTTTCAAGTATCTTCATCCCAGATGCATGCCATGCCATGCCATAGTGGATCTGCCTCAGACTGGGGCATGGGAAAAGATTGCTGACCTTTAATAGCACGTGTGATGCTCAGTGTGGTGTTCGGGCTGCAAGGCTTTACCTCCTGTGGCTGCCCCTGGATTGCAGCTCCATCCCATGCCCACAGCAGGAGAGAAGCATCAGGGACTGAGTTGCATGCTCAGTGCCCCTAAACACAGGTCCCTGTATCACAGCAGTCTTCAGTTTTGGTATTTTGCCTACAAGATCACAGGCAGCAGCTTAGTAAAATCATTTAAACATCTGTAACCTGCTATGTCAAAACCTGAATACAAATTGTTGCTCAGATTCCACTAATTGATGCTAAATAGAAAGAAAAATAACACAGGAGAAAAACCCTCCTAGAAACAATCAATAAATTAAAGATGCTTGGGGATATAAATTCAGCAGTTAAATGAGATACTAATGAAGATGGGAGTTTAATGGTGAGTACTCTCATTACATTGTTTTAAAAACTGTATTTGATGTAGATTTGGTAGTGGTAAAAGGAAGACAGCCTCGTGACAAACATCCCTGAGAACAAAAGTTTTTCTGGTGTATGAGCACAACCACTGCCATTTATTGCTGAGCAGCTTGGCTTCCCCATTTCTGCAAGTTGTTGTAAGATCTGGGGGGAAAATGTGGAGCAGTTAATTAAAAAACAACTAATGACTGTTCCACAGGGTCAGTTTGCTTCTCGGAGCCTAAAACGTGCAGGATATTAACACATGTATCATTCTTTTGACACTGGAGGACAATTGCAGAGCCCAGCAACACTGCTACTGGTTTTAAAGTAGAACTTAATTAACTAGAGATGGGCTGAGCAGGTTTAGCTGGAAATGGGCATTGGGCTTCCAAAGAAGGGAGCTACTCAGGTGTTGCTAGGCTGAAAATTAAGGATGCTGCTTCTTATCTCAGCCCTGGTGGTGCTGTTACAGCCCCATTCCTCCCTCTAGCCCCATAGCCAGGTGTCATCCTTATTTCCTAACTCTAAAGGTGTTTTACTTAATCTGTACTGGACAGCTGCCTCAGAACTGGATGAATTATGACCCCCAAGTTCTTATTTCTCACTGCAGCCTGGATAAGAACTCAGTCTGACAAATGTAGTGTTTGCAGTCAGGTAAGATACCCTGGGGCAGGCACTTTGGCAGCTGCTGGCTGCAGCCCACTGTGCTCTGGCTGGACCAAATAAAAAAAATTGAGCAAACCCCAGTGCTGTCCATGCTCCAGCCCCACTGCAGCTGGGAAGAGGTGGTTTGCAAACCTCTCTGCTTTGCCTTGACACCCATCAGGCATTTTCCTCATGTCAATGTGGAATTTAGTGAGTGCAATTATTTTCCTTTATCTTGCACTTAGTATTTAAACTGTATCTCTGCTGGTACATGCCCTGTTTTGATTAATATTAAACTTCCAGATCATCTTTTTGAATTGGAGCAATTTCTTACAACAAATAGTCCGGAGAGGCAGATTTCTGAGTGATTAGTAGCAGGCTGAGAGCAGGGGATGCTTGGGGAGCTTAACGATTCGCAGCCAGATTCATTCACCATGGTTAGAGGGGTGGGCATGTCACAGCTGTGATTCCTCTGGCAAAACCTCCACCTGAAGTGATTTTAAATCAGGAGCTGAGTTTTCCATCCTTCTTCTTTCCAGGCTGGTTGGCTCACTGAGAAGGGGGAGGAGAAGAGACATCCTCCCCTTCCAGGATATATAGAAAAAACTCTGGTGGTATGGACCTGCTGGACTGTAAGTCTATTCTTCTATTTTCTCTAAATTCCTGGACACAGAGTGGGGGGAAAAAAAAAAATCCCATTTGCTTCAGAGAATTGATCCCAGGGGATGCCTATCCAGAAGCCATGCAGGGTGGGGGGCAGACCTGGATGAAGCATGGTTGTATTTTGTGTTGGTTTGTTTGGTTTTTGCAGGGAAGATACTGAACAGGTTATAGAAAGAATGTCTAAAAGAGATAAAGCATAGATATCATGTGAACTGATGCACCATGAGGAAAAAGAGAAAACCTTCTTGCTTTGTAGCTGTAATTGAAGGGTTTAGCACTGATGGAAGTTCTAGCTCAAGAGTTCTAGAAGCACAACAGTGAGCAGTTTGTGACTTCCTCTCAAATATGCCTGACAAAACCTAAATCCTGAATTTCTGGGGTGCCTTAGGCTGGGGAAATATGGGTATAATGCCAATAGATTGTGGCCAAAGACATGCAGAGCTGTTCCTGGAGTAGCTGCTGCTGCTGCTCTGGGCTCAGTCACCAACTAGGCTGCTACCAGAATGCAGAATGAAAAAAGTTTTCTGTTTTGTTTTTAACCAAAAGGACACTGAAGTTTTGTTTTTTGTTGTTGTTGTTTGTTGGTTTTTTTAACTGCATTTACAAATGATTTACCATCAGTATGTGCAAAAAGTAGCTTTTTCCATGCTGAACATGTAACTATGATGTATGTTTGCCAAGCAGTGGGAGAGCCAAACACCAAAAGGTGAGATCACTTACTGCAGGAAGGCAGAAGCAGTGCTTAGGGGACAGGAAGCTCTTTTCCAACCAAGGGACACATTTATACATTTATATACAGAATCTGGTTGCCATTGATGTTGATGCCTTTGCCCCCCAAGCAGATTTTTTTCACTGCAGAGGTAGAAATTACTTTCTCAGTTGGGTCAAGTGAGGAGTCAGCTGGGGTTTGAACCCAGATGTTCTGTTGCTAAGAGTAACAAGTACTCAGTGCCTTCAATGGAGGAAAAACCATTATGGGCCAGTCACACCATTGGAAAAGTTGCTGCTGCTGATTCTGTGAAGTGCTGAGCACTTGGTGAATGGGAATTCAGAGTTTTGAGTGTTTCTGGAGATTGGGCCCAAGGTCTGGGTACTCTATTAACGAAGCTCAGAAATTATTTTAAGATGCATTGATGGTGCATTAATCTTGCTGTGAAAAAGGTCAGCTCTCTTATTTGTAGAGGGAGGGTTGCCTTGGCTTCCTGGCTGGCTGACTTTTTGGCTACATGGTAAATTTATAACTTCTTATTGTTTGCAGACACTAGACTGGGGATATTTTGTCTGAGAAATTTAAAATTTAGGCTGTTGTATCTGAATACATGGAACAGAATTCTTGTGTTCAGAGGGAGACAGGACATCTGATCTTGTCACTCTTGGCTTTGTGTTCATTTAGAGGGGAGAAAACTAGGGAAATGTAAGGCATGAGTTATCTTAACCTGAACTAGCTCAGATGTACTAAGCCTCCAAAGTAGAGAGAAATAGGTACTGGAAATGCAGAGAGACTGTCACTGTCTCACATGGTAGCATTTATGTTGTAGAAGTTTGATGTAGCCTGCAGTAACTCTTACTTCCTGATGTCTTTCTGCTTCCTGCAAAACTTGTGCAAAATCAAGGAAATGATGTTCATGTGCTTGAAAATTAAGAACCTACTTAGTGAAGGATTTGGACATCTGAGCAGTTTTCTCAAAATTGCTCACCTGCTTGTCACAATGAAGTTACTTGCTTAAAAACATGAAGGAATGTAAAATGCTTAATAAAAGCAGAACAATCTATCATATTTTGGGACTGTCAAACTCAGAACTCAGAATTCCATGCAGAATTGGTTCAACACTACCCAGAAATGTATTAGCTGTCATGGCCCATTTCTTCAGTGCAACTTTGGTTTTAAGTACCAGTGTTTGCTTTCTAAGCTGGCTCCAAGTGCTGTTTGATATTGGTATGAGCAAATGAGATGAGGTCCTCTCATGCCAACACCTGCAAAATCAGGATCTTTAGATCCCAACTGTGGGAAGCATAATTTAGTTTTTAGACCAGTGCATGTGACCATCAATCTTCTGGTTACTGGATCTACCACTTTGTCTATAGAATCATCTCTCCCAGAGGATCTCCCACTGCAGCAGGCAATAGCATCTACTTCTTTCCCACTTTCTTTTCGAGTTGACAAAAAAATTATTTGTACCACAGAGCACCTGTTTGTAGCTGTTTAGTGCTGATTTTGCTAGGTTAGGTGTGGGAATGAATCTGATTCATTTCATGGGACCAGCCTCTGACTGCATTGCTATTTGTGAAGTTTTGTTATGGAAATGCTCAGTTGTCACTTGCTTACTCAGTGCAGAATGAGATCTTCATACAAAAGAAAGAGGTTGGCAAAATCAAGCATAGACTTTAACCTCTTCTTATCATTATTTACCTAAAACATGGAGCAATTATCACCAACCAAGGTTTAGAGAAGGATGTGCACTGATGTTAAAACCAGGATACTATTCCAGTGCTTTAAATTCATTGCAAGTGATTGTGAGGAATATTTAATTAATTTTCTTGTCTGACAAATAGCTTTTGAAATCCAGTTAAGTACATATAAAGGGTATGTATATGAGTGCCTGATGGAGAAACATCACAAAATTCTCAACACCCAAGACTTCCCCTCTTATGTTGTTATAGCTGTGTGATCTCCAATGCTTGTCCAGATGTCAGGTGTGGGGCCATCCACACATAAATCAAGTTTGCTTTAACCCCTCTTGGTCTGGACAGTGTGTACTTGGGTGACCTTGGGTGAGGAGAAAGATTAATGGGATCACTATGGAAGGAAAGAATCCCATGAGCATGCAGCACTGGACCACAATAGGTGCTAAATGTTCTCTTGGGAATGGATTGAAGGAGATGCAGTTTATCAACAGAAGTTTATGGAAAAGTCTCTCAGAAAACACTTGAATGTTCTTTGGAGAGAGGACACACTGGAAGACCACACTTTCCTGGGTGTCCCTCCTCCTTTCCCTGACATGTAGTCTGCCTGGAATTATGTTGAGATTGTTAGAACTGGGATCAAAGCATGGAGAGAAACAACTCAGGAGCAAAAGGAGAGGAAGATGACATCAAATAGTTGTTGACACTTACTGTAATGTATTGGTAACTTTACTGAGATCCTAGACATTGATAGGCAGATGAATGAGGAACAGGAAACGGCAGAAATATTTCTCCCTATTGGTTCTTGACTTCATGAACTTGGTTACAGACAACTCTGAAAATAATTGATAGGTATCAATGCAGAGCAGGCACTTGCTGTGTGCTGTGTCACCCAGCCAAGCTTCAATGTGAGCACCTTCCCTGCTCTGAGAGACAGGAGTCCTGCAAAATCAGTCCTCAGTGATGCTTCAGAACATATTTGGAGTCTGTTTGAGGTGAAGTGTGCTGCTTTTTGAATTTCTGATACTTCTGAAGAGGGTTGTTTGTCTCTTTTTGCCTCCTCTCTGTGCACTAGCAGAGTTTCACTTGGTTCTTCATCCCATATTAAGGTGACTCCTGACATGGTGAGAGCTTTGCCTGGCCTGCTCACCCATCCCCTCTGTCCTTAACTAGAACTGAACAGTACAACACAGTTGCTTCCAGGTGTAATCTCAGTTAAAACTCAACACCTTTCCCTTCTCATGGCCTTTGCTATCAGCACTCAAGAAAAACCACAAGGGAAGGATGATAAAAATTGACTTCTGTTTCTCTAGAAATATTCCCCCTTTTGGGCAAGGACTGAGCCTGCTCTGCCTCTAACTGGTCCTCCCTGGGGTTTGATCACAGTAGCTCACAGGAGGCTCTAGCTTATCTGAAGCCCAACCAGTAAATTTCTCATTTCCACTCAGTGCTCAGGTGTTTAATTGCTGCTTGGTTTCACCAGTCAAGTAATTCCCATTGATGTGCTAAGAGCAGCTGCAGCAGTCACCCTGCCATCCAGGGGCTGCAGTGAACGATCCTGACATCTTCTTGCAGGCACTGGCTCTGCAGGCTGGGAGCATTCAAGCTTCTCCTCTCCAGTGGGCAAGCAATCTGTAGGAAATTAAGTCTGAAAAGTCATGAGAGGTTGCAGAAGGCAGCTTAAGGAAAGAGGCTCTACTGGGTGAAATTTCTTGTCCTGCACAAATGCAGGTTGAAAATTAAAGTGTTGCCACCTTACTGGTAATTCAGAGGGAGCAGTACTGTTCAAATGCAGTGAGGCAAGGTTGAACAAGGAACAGAGGGTATACACTTCATAAAATCCATCTGAGTTTATGTATCTGTTGAGCTGATGCTGTCCTTAAGGATAAATCAAGTTGCAAAGGTAGGTAGATTTGGAGATGGCTCAGTGCAGAGTCTGTAAAGTCTGCTTAGTGGGCCCAGTGCTCACTTGCACCGTTGTAAATCAGGAGTAACTTTTCCAAAGCCTAAAGCCCTGCCTCACGTGGTTATTTGTATTTTTTTGGCACTGCATGTAAAATGTTGCTGCTATTATTTTGAACTCAGGGAATCCTCATTCAGTAGCAGTTTAAATCTTCCTTGCTCTTTGTGGAATAATTCTTCGTTTGCAGTTAAGTGACACAAAGAATCTGAGGTTTTTATTTTTTTTTTTTTTTTGGTCTTGTCTCCTCCAGCCCTTTGTGGGACATGCACAAGATGCAGAGTACCCTGCAAGTATGTGAACATCTCTAGGTACAGAGGCTGTGCAACTTGGAGCCAGATAAATGATTTATTTTCATGAGTTAGAAATGGCCAGATAGCTCATGAGATGCAGAGCCCAGGGGGGCCAGAGTCAATGATGCATGAGTGCATCAAAAGGGGGGAAGTAAATTGTTTGTTGCAACTTTTCAGACTGTGCTGGAGAAGGAGTTATGGTTGTACCATTTTGGGGGCTCTCTATGCATATTTTATTATGGTAATTGCTGAGCTTGTAGCATGGGGGGTTATTAGGGTGTGATCACCAAGTTTTAGTTTCTTGGTGGGTCACAGCATCAGGGTTGTTAGAACACTGCTTCAGCACTCTTCCAAGGGGTAGACTTCCCGGCTGCCACAGAGCATAAGAAATAGTCTGTTTATTTAAAGTATGCAATCACCTGACTAATTAAGAGGTGCAATTGCTGTAATTGTAGACTGGGTAATGCAGAGCTGCCAGTCCCCAGTAACACTGACACTCTTTTCCAGATAATGCAAATAGACACAGAGATATAAACAAAGATCATTAATAACAGCTGGCTGATATTCAGATTTCAGGTGGGGGGGGTCTCTAGGTGAAATGAAAGCCTTAGAGTATGAAATAGTCACACTACTCCAGAAACTCCCATCTTGGAAAAGAACCTGGAAATCTGGCTCCAAAACTCGTGTCACCCTCTGTGCAATAGTGCAGTCTGATGTCAGCTGGAGAGATGATATTCCCCTTGCCTTTCAGTAGATAATTATAATTATGTGACTTGATAGGGAATGGTTGGGTGGTCCACCTGAGAACTATTACTTAGAACAAAGTTTATCCAGATATTTTTAGCTTCAAGTAGTTAATTAGCAAATTATTTCTTTAAAAAAGCCCCACCACACCACCACCCAAAACCAAAACAAATTTCTTCAAAGCTCCACACCACTTGGCTAAAAGCCCTGGGTGGTTTCTCATCCCAGCTTCCAGCTCTTTGCACACACAGGAGTTTGATGTCTTCAAATTGGGAACCACAAACCAGAGAATCAATATCATGTACTGAGCCCAGCACAGTAAAAACACAACCAATTAAATTCCTTTCTATGGGAAAGGAGCTGGAATCCAGCACATCTCCACTCTCAGGAAAATTATAGTAATAAGGGACTTCCCTCAAGCCGAAGCCAGAAGCACCAGCTTTCTGCCCACTTAACCTGTAACTGCCTCTGACATGCATGGAGTTCAGTGAGATAGAATTTTATTCACAGGAGTTCCATTATCTTTAATCATCTTTTATTTAATTTCTTTTGTATCTGATTGTTTTGGTTTTAAATATGTGAAATGTTTCCTTTCCATGCCTGGGTAGCCAAAAAGTGAGGAATTCAATGTTACATTCATGAAAATAATCCATTTGGAAGAGCTTTAGCACTGTGAATAGTGAAAACAGGAATACACAAGGTTCAGGGGAAGAATTTTGAAACATTGAAGAACCTTTTCCACAGCTGCATCCTAAAATGCTTTATAGAGTAAAACAAACATTTTATGAAACTGCAATATCATCTACAGCAATAGGGATAAAGGAGGTGACAAAACCTAGAGAAAAGTGGGCTTTTTTTTTTTTTTCTTTTACAGACTATTTAAAAAGTAAAAATAATTCTGCTTATCACAGAGAAAAATCCACCCTTGCCTTACTGCTGAGCATCTCACAGGTGAGACATGACCTGAGAACTGTGTTTCTGCAGACAGCCACCTTTGCTTTTGTCACAGAGAACTCAAACCTGCTTCCTGCCTTCCCATCTGTCTCCTTTCTGCTCCCTCCTCCACTGATGCCTCAGTCCCAGCTGGTTTCAGGGCTTTAAGTCTCTTCCAGACCTGTCTGCAGAGCAGTCACTCTGTAATTGTGGGCAGGATCTCTCTTGTAAGTATTGTTGCTTACTCAAGAGTCAGTAGAATCTAAGGAAACCTTTGCTGAGCAGGCAGATACAGAAGTTTGGGGTTTTTTTCACAGCTCTTATCATGACGGATCTCCATGGTTGTCTCCTTTTCCCCACCTCACCTGCAAACAGCAGGTTGCTGCCCAGCCCATCAAAGTGTTCAGAGAGAGGATTTTCCAGCATGTGATGGCATTAAACCATGCCTTTCATTTAAAACTTTTTTCTTCTTAAAAACAACAGATCCATTTTAGATGAAACTTTCTAGAGGACCTTTACCAGAAGCACAAAACCTAAGAAAATATTCCAGATCATAGGACTGAAGTTTGCCAAAAATTTGGAAGCAGCTTTTATAAATGGAAGTAGGGACATAGTGGCCTTAGGTCTTCTTTTTGCCCAACAAGGGCCTCCTCGTCGTCAAAAACCTGACAACTGTTTTGCTAAAAATCCAAGGAAAGGGATTTCCCTTGCATTGTGTCCAAGCACTGAGAGCTTTCCTGTCTGCTTGCACATGGCTGTACCATGAACAAGAGTTGTCAACAGGTAAATTGGATCTTGGAGCAGAGACACCAGGGAGAATGGCTTCATGCTTAGGCTTCCCTGGTGCAGCATTTACTGTGTTGCTTTTGTACCTTTAGAAACACCTTGTAAAACCACTGGAGCATAAGATTGTCTCTTCCTACCCATTCCTGAGCATCTGTCTAAGCAAGTATAATTGCCTCCACCTAAAATCCCTCTCATTTTAAATGCTGCTTCCTTGCATGTTTGGATTTTGTTGCTCCTGGTGGCAGTGTGTTGGGATTGAAAGGCAGCAATGGGTATGGGTTCCCTCCTGCTGTTCCTTGGTGATGATGCCTGGTGGCTTAGAAGCAGGATTTGCTCATAATGTCCCACCATGAGCAGCTCCTGGAGAAAGGAGAAGATGGCACTGGGTCAGCCCAGAGCCCAGCTCACCTTGCTGTGTGCCTGGGCAAGGAATCACTGAGCAGATTTGTCTTGAGGAAGCTTTGAGCAGTAGTGTTCAGAATTGTGCTTTCCAAGATAAAATGCTCTTACTCGTGTTGACCAGGACAGGGTCACCTCCTGCCATCTGCTATGCAGCCTTATTCCTTCACTTGGCCTTGATCAGTAGCTCAGGATTTGAGATTCCTGAGGGGTGCAGTACAAATCCTTTTCTTCTGGCTGTTGGATGCAATGTGCTGGTCATCATCCCTGTGACTCCCTGGGAGGGGTGCTGCTGATACCCACCATCTGCTGGGTGCCCAGCCAGGGACCTGAGCCTCTGGCCTGCACTGTCCTTGGCTGCAGCTGCAGTACCAGCAACAGTGAAAGCCTGGGAACCCTCACTTATTTCTTCTTGAACCTTAAATGTAAAGCAGAAGAGTCCTGAGTTGTCACAAGTCACAAGTGGGCGATGTTTATTTTCCCTGTTACCCATTTCTTTTCCAAAAGAAGGAAGATCAATGGACTATTTCAGTTCACATGACCTCTGGGAATAGAGAATACTGCCAGAGTATTTTTTTTTTTTTTAAGAACGAGTAGGGGGGAAAAAGAATAAAATTAAAGGTTTAAATACAGCCTCTTCCATGACCCTGCTCCAAACCCAGTATTTTCCTAATAAAATAAGGTATTGCTTGTATTTTTTTTTTCTTGGCAAGGACTGAGAGTTCATTTGTTTGTTTTACATTGCCTGCTCAGAACAGTGTAGCTCTATGAGGTTAAAGAGATCCTCTGAGAAAGATCCTATTGATTTTAATTACCGAGAAACAGCCCACAGGGACAAAAGGACTTTGGCTGTTTATTTAGCCATGGCTGTGCTGCAGTATTGTGTAAGGAGAGATCAAATCAGTTGCCCTCATTATTACAATAATAATAAGGCAGGAAAGGTGCTTCAGGGCTCAGGATTTTGGTTTTGTTTTTTTTTTTTTAGGAGGCAATAACCTCCACTACTCCTCCCACTAATAAAAGGCAGACTCAAGGAACAAGGAGCAATTACTATTAGTCAATATTAATTCAATTATGCTCCTGTTATTTATATCATGAAAAGGATTGTTTAGTATTTTAGAAATATCTCAGCCAAACCAGGGGTCACATCTGTTCTTTTACAGATTGATTTTTATCATTGCTAAACATACATTGAATGGGTTCTACCTCCTTTGGACTGAAGCTAATTAGTTATTCAGCAGAAACAGCAGCTAAATCTTGAGCCCAGTGGTACAATGAGTGTTTGTAATAGCATCTGGGTTAAGAATACACTTACCTGGGTGTTAAAAACCTCCTGGGATGAGCAAGTGTTACTTGCCAGGGATCTCTTCCCACCCATTCTGGACTAACCCCAAGCCAGATTTATGATGGTCTTTGTGAGAGCAGAAAATGGTTTGTTTTGCTTATGTTATTTGCTGCTTTTTTATTTTTTTGCATGGAGCCTGTGCCTCTGAGTTGGTCTCTGCTCTGTGCCTCGGCATGAGCTGCTTCATGAGAATTTTGTATTTCCCCATGGGTATTCTCTTGCTTTAACAGTTTTTAATGAATGCTTGATACTTTTGGCCAGAAGTTCCCAAACAGCCAAATTACAGTACTTTAGGTGAACTATGTCTCAAATCTCCCTTGTGCCCTAAAGAAAAATTACCCCATAGTTCTCCTGGCATTGTTCTTGTAAAACTGTACACGAGTGACCTAAGAGCAATCCAGCAGCTGGGTGTATGCAGGGCCTGGCTGTAAAACAGGCAGTGCTTGAAGGTGGAGGTGAGAAGAGCTGGGAACAGTCACTGAAGACAGAACTAATGTCTTAGCCAAACAACATCTGGATGCACACTGGTGGTGGTATGGAAAAAATAGTGGAGCTGCAAGTCATTGAAATGGAACTGTAACTTAGCTGTGGTCTGTGGGAGCCCTCTGCTTGTTGAGGACTCTGCAGAGAGCCCAGGGAGAAGCAGTTCAGCTCTCAGCATCCTTTGCAGTCTTCTGGGCTTGGCAGAAGGGTCTCAATGTCTGTGCCCCAGCTCAGCAACTGACTTCACACTTAAGGCTTTTCTTTATTGTCCTTCAAATCATGGCACCAGGAAAGGATTTCCTGGTTCTTGTTCTGGGTCAGCTGCAGCTTTCTGAACTTCAGAAGGTGGCACATGTTTTCAGTTATTTGAGACATCTGCTGGGCCACCAGCTCTGTGTTTCCTTGACTACCTGTGTGAATAACAGAGACCCTAGGCATTTCAGACAAGGAGGTTTCAGCCAAACAGGTTAAAGCAGTAGAGCATAGAGCATGTGTTGTGTAAATAATATGTTGTTCTGCTGATGGTGCTTCCTTAAGTGTCCAAAGATAGCATGGATTTGACCAAAAGGCTACAGGGGGCATGTTTCTGAGCTAAGAGGTTCAGCATCTCCCCAAAGTGTGGGAAAAACTCTGAAAGTACAGGAGCTTCCTCATTTTTATAAGATGGGTTAAAAGAGTTGACTTGGAATATCTAAGTGATACCTTGCCTTTCTGCCAATGAATCACTTTACTGTTTGACTAGCTCTGGAGTGCATCAGCTTGAGCAGGTCATCTTCACCATGCACACTTTTAAACTGAATTTGCAGAACCATTCATGGCTGCTGAGAGCCACTGTTGATAGTGAGGATGGGAAGTAGCACAGATAGATTTAGAAAGATAATGAGCAGCTAATAACAAAACCACTGTGATGGATTTCAAAATTGCATTTAGTTTTCAACTGCATCCCAGGTTCGAAGACTGAATGTTTTATATTTCTATTGGAATAGGATCATACCTCTTCATATTTTCCATCATTTGGCCACAATTCATGCTGTTTCTATTCTACTTGATTCTTTTGTGATGTATTCTGTTTGTGAGATCAATCTACAATTCAGAAGTTATTAATATAGGAAGTCTCTACCCAAGAAGAAAAGTAGAATAATCAAGCTTATTTTCAATGTGAAAAAATGGAGGAAGGATGGATGTTGATACTATTTTGAACTTTGAAGGAGGTATCCCCTAGTAAGAAGTCAGAATTAGCTGATGGAGAAGTAGCTGCAATTAGTAGTTAAGGAGAATTTGATTTCTAAGGAAAGACTAAGTCTTAAAAGGCAAGATCAGAGATAAGCAAGCAAGCACAAAGTGCAGGATGTGTTGACAGTGTGTAAAACTGAAGATAAATACTGTGGCTCATCAGGGCTTATTCTGTGAAAATTGGGTGTGTTACTGGGGTGTTGGCTGTTTGTATGGATATAGTTGCTAAATCCATGTGTATGGATGTCTGCTTTTCTAGATAAATCTTTTTAAGCACCCAGCAAATGTCAGCTGAATCCCTGTCACAGTGTACAGCCCAGGATGGGCTAACTGACCAGGTATTTACTTAGTTTTTCTGACTCTGAAATCTGCACTGAGACCAGAAATGTTCTGAAGTTTCTAGGTACACTTTCCCTTTTCAGATATCTAGGAGCTGTGCTTCAGCTACACTGAGATAAACACAACCAACCATAAATTGGACTGTGACCCCAGGGGAAGTTCTCCCTTTCCCCTGTGGCTTATCTCTGCACCAGTAAACTGCATTCCCTCTCTCACATGTTTAAGTTTTAAGCCTATTTTAAGTTATTTCTTGGTAACACCTATGGAACAATTTCACTAGTGTCTCTAACTCAGCCTCCACTGTGGAGATCAGCCTTGTTAATATTTCTCCAGTGGCTCCTCATCAATCCCAAAGATCCATTTGCCTTTTTTCCTGTTTTTAGTCCTCTCTTATCTCCCATTTGCCCATATTTTCATCTCGGTGTCTGTCTCTCTGTCTGCTCCATCTGCATACAAAGTATGTCAGTGTATCTCATGTCATATACTCTGGATTTACCACCCATTCTTGTGTTGCTCAGCTCTGGCTTTATCCTCAGCTCACGTGAAGAGGGCATCTATAGCTCCCACTTCAGCTTCTGCTCTTCTGAGAACTCTTCCCTCACTACAGTACTTATTTTTCCAAAGTGTGAAAAACCTGTGGAACTCATTGCTGCTTTGAGGTGAAAGGGTTGCTGATGGTCCAGCCAGGTCTCATATCTATATATGTTCCCTCATAGTGCTCCTTATGCATTGTCCAGCTTGTCTACTGCCTGCCCTATGGGGCTATATGTTAAAAACATACCCAAAACCTAAGGATCATCTGCACTTTGAGGCAGAGACCTTCTCCTAGTTGTGGGGGCATCTGAGAATTTTGCTGAGAAACTTCTTGGAAATTGTGTGAAGCTGTTTCAGATTTCTCCAGCATCTGCAACACTCTTTGGCTGGTTAATTTATCCCAGGGCATATGGATGTTTATATATCTTAGCTAGACATAGGGGGAATGCAATTGATTGAATCTTGTGAGGGAGTTTTTCTTGCTTCTCTTGAAATTCACAGATGGGGCTCAATCTCTGAATTTATGGTGGCTCAGGTGATTATGTTTGGGTGGCTGTATGACAGCATTGTAGAATAGAAAATTTTACTGTTTAAGCACTTTTGAATCAAGAGGAGAGAGTAAAAGGATTCTCTTGTTCACCCTCTTGGTCATGGCTTTTGGTTATGGTTATAGCTTAACATAACTACCTGTCAAACAACCACGTATTTTTATGATCACATGTAGGGTGGTTGGTGGTTGCATAGGCAGAAAAGGTGGGTTTTTTTTTTTTCTTTTTGAGAGCTACATTAATTGTTCTGATGTCTGAGCATATGCCTGACACATGCTGTTGCTCCTGCAGACTGGGGAAGACAATAGCTAAAACCAAATTTATTGAACAGGCAAGCTATAAGCCCTGAAGTTAGCAAGGTATTTTAATGGAAATCATACTTTGTCAAAGGCACAGGTATACGGTTTTCTTGCTGGAGCTTGCAGGTCCTCAGCCTTAGAATTAATTAAAAATATCCCACCAAACTTACCCCCTGCTCTGCTGATTCTCTATACAGCTTTTCAGCTTTACCAACTGATGCCTAATTGCAGGGAGCCGTCTGTGTCTGTTACTGATTCCACTGCACACAGAGAAATGTTGTACTTTGTAAAGGAATCCACCTTTCTGTTAACTCTCTTATTCAATTTTCAGCAGCAAAAATGGTCTCTAAATAACTCTTGAGCTTTCATTTTATATATTTTTACAGTGTTAACTGGCAAAAGCTGATTCATTACCCGCTGTCCTAAGTTTACCTGCTCTCAATAACTCCCAAGTTCAGGTCACCCTGCGGTGCCTCCTTTCGCCTTCGCTCAGATACCATGTCTAACTGAATGGAATTGACCTGTTTAAGGCCTCTTCACTCCAACTAAATTATTTGATCATAGCTCCAGACATCTGTTTGGGGCAGTAATTGGTTGTTTATAAGAGCAGAGGAGAGCCACCAGCAGCCACAGCAGCAGCAAGACAATAAAGGCAGGGGACAAGCATGGAGGGCATGTAGACAGGTCCTGACAGACCAGTGTCTGCTGGAGATAAGCAATGCAGATTAGTTATATGCACTCTATCTCACTACTGGGGCCTAATAATCCCCTTTAGCACTCATTCACAGTTATGTAGCAGACAGAAAACTAATACAGGGGGGAATCTGGTCCTCCTCCCCTGCCACAAATCTCAGACACAGTTCCTGGAATCCGGGGGATTTTACCGTACAATTAGTTTTAAATGTCAATTTCATGGCAGCTCATGGGATGGAAAATAGAAGAATAGTAGGTAAAGATACCCATTGCAAACTAGATTATTTGAGAGTGAATGATGGCTATTCAAGATGTGGCTGTCACTGCTGCTTTCTGGCTTGACAGCGACAATGTGAACATTGAGGTAAAAGGTACAGGATGACAAAAATGTAACTTGAAGGGATGAATCACTGTTTAAAAAAAAAAAGACACAGCATTTCTGTGCTGTTTGTGTTCAGTGAGGAGAAAATGTGGATTTTAATTGATTTGCAAAACCTTGTTGCAATTATCATGGAACACAAGATGGTTGTGCTTGAGGGGGGGTTGCAATGGCAGCAAGCACATAAACCCAGTGCATTGCACACTACTTTGTCCTGTTAGAGCTGCACATGTGTTTTCCCTTACTGTCAACCCAAGACACATGACAGATCTGGTGGATGCTGCTGGTCAGTGTTTAAAGGAGGCTGTAGATGCTGGGATTTGATTGAGAACTCCTTGTTTGCATTCAGGTGTTGAATTAAGTAGTTTTTAACTGCATACACAAACAAAAACACATTTGCAAAAGCAGAAAAATTCCAGAATAGGACTTATTTTAGTTCAGTTCCCTTGTGTAGAGTGTAGCAGAAAATACATGATCACATGCTCTTTTTCTACAGCCTGCCCTAATTCTAGCACTGCTGTTCTGATTGCTCAACTTTTCAACCTTAACAATTTTATTTAAAATGCACACCTAACATGAACATAATCACATACATCTGTTAGGTGGCCTCTTTAAAATCCCATTTGATGGAAAGAGGAGAACCACACTATTTGGCCCTTGCTGTTGGTCAGACCTACATCACACCCAGACTCAGAAAACCCATAAAGGGGCAGGGACCAGTGACCACCCACCTCAGCTGGACATGGCTGAGATAGATCCAGTGTTATAGATCCAGTGAATTTTCTAGTGTACTGTGCTGTCCTGTATTCTGCACATGGGGAATTGTAGATAGAAATTACTTTCTGAAGTTATGACAAGTTTTCAAATATATTAAATATACTGTGGTTTGTGGGTTTGGGATTTTTTTTGGTGTTTTTTTTTTTGGTAAATAGATTTGTATTGCTAAATATTTCTTGGGTGAAATAGCTCATGCAATGGTTCTGATGCTTTGAAGTCACCCACATAGGGGTCCTGTATTTCAAGATATTTTCTGGTTTTCAAAGTCTACCAAATTACTAGAAGATTCCTATTCTTTTTATTTTAAAATCAAAAGTCTGCAATATGCCAAGAGATTGATTGGTGTTACAGTTCTGAGCCAGTGCAAGGAAGGACAAAGTAAATAGACTGATAAGAAGACTGACAGATTCTGGGATATTTGCTTGAATCTCAGAAACACAGGTTAGTGGAAGATGGTGCAGGAGAGGGCACCAGAAGTTTGTCATAAATGTGATTGTTATTAGGCTGTGGCACTGCTTTCATGGATAGTGGTCCTTGTGATGTAAACATGTGCTCATAATGGATCAGTAAATGGATCAGAAATACTATTCTCCAGAGGTGTCAAGGTTTTAGTAGTAGATAGAAAGTCACTCTGGCTCCTGGGCTTTTCAAGCCCTGCTTCATAAGATCTAGTAACTTTTAATGCAAACACTAATGAAAGATGATTATAGGCACCAGAGGGAAAATCTCATCTCAACCACTTTCTTCAAAAACGTTCTATTACACAAGGTGATGTTTTTCAAAGGTTTCAGTTTAGTTTGTCTCAAAAAAAAATTTATATTATTATCAAGAAGCCAATAAAAGGATCCACGCTGCATTATTCCACTGATAAAAAAGTGCTGTACCTTGCTGCTAATGGCATCTTTTCTTTGATGTCCATTTATTTTCTTCATTAGCAGAGATAAACCCTCAAGAGACAAAACTCCTTTTGTGTCTTCAGGCTTGTCATCTTTTCACCATTGCTCCCTCTGAATCCAGTGTGAAATGAACAACATGCTGAAAATTCACTTTTCTGAGGCCCTAACTAGTAAAGAAGTAAACCACCTTCTTAGATTGCATACAGGGTACCTAATTCACAGCTAGTGGTGGCAAGTACTTCACATCATGGCTTGCTGTCCCAGAGGGCTCCCTGTTGCTCTTTCTTTTTGGTTTTGTTTTATTGCTTCTGTTCTGTTTTGGCTATGTCCAGATTTCTGAGGGGTTTTGCCATGGTACCCACACTGCCCAGCCATTGTCAAGCAGGGGGTTATCCTTCCTCTGGTGAGAGGTAAGGTCTTACACAATTTCTGATGTGTCTTACCAGGATTATGTGCATTCTTTTCATGTGGGAGGTGGGGTGGATGGGGCTGAGTAATGGAAATTTCTGACCTTAATGTTTGCAATCGTCTTCTTTCTTTGAGCAAGACCATTTTCAATTTCCTGATTGATAGGCTTGTTCAATCTTTGCCACAAAAGAATTTTTGCAGACATCTTTCTGTGTGGGGGAATTCTCTGATCCCAGTATTCCTCTCACAGCCTGCACAGCTCCATCTCTGCATGAGTCTCCAGGATGTTTCTGGCATGAATCTCACATGCAGTATGGAACATGATTCAGAAGGATCATAAAAATTTCACGAGACATAAGGCTTGCATGCAGAAGGAAACTTTATTGCATTTTCTTAGTTAAATATAGGAGCTGCAAAAGTCACCTGTTAGAGGATGGAATCCTCAGCCACTGTAAACCCACAGAGCTCTGTGGAAATCAGAAGGGCTTTGCTACATTACACATCTGCTCCATGGTTTTTTATCTGGGAACTTTTTTATTCTGCATTGCCAGCTAGAGAGTTATTGTTCTAGCAGGCTGTAAAGCACAGCAATGTTTTTGACTCCATCTACATGTCCTGTATTTGTTATCTAATTACCAATAGACTGAACTGCAAAGGGACTGTATTTTTCAGCCAAATGACCTGTAAGTAGCAGGAAATCTTATGCTCTTACCTCTTTGGCCAAGACAAGAGCATCCACATTTTACATAACGAGAGAAATCAACTGTTCTTTATCACTGCTTTTTGTGCAATTGCAAATCTTTACAGCCTGGCTGCTGCTTGGATTTAACAACTGCATCCCAGCCCTCCATATATCAGGAACACGCAGGTTGCTTTTATAAAACTGCAGTGAATACCATTATTTGTAACTAGACTGAGCTAAAATTCAGCCTCATGCAGGGCTCAAAGGCAGCAGTGTGCTTCAAATTAAGAAGGGATTGCAAGTCTTTATCTGAATTGAAGGTACTTATTTATTGTTTTGTGAATTACAATTAAATGATAACTTAGCGATAGGAAGACAATTTACTGAGTCTCTGGTTGCTTCAGGATTCTGGGTGGCTGCAGATTTTGCATCTATATAAACAGCAGAACTTAGGTCTTTACTCATGTGCTTTTTTATGGATTATCCAAAAGTACCTTCCAGGCTGCAGCCCCAATTTTCTATCGTAGAATCACAGACTGGTTTGGGTTGGAAGGGACCTTGAAGACCATCTAATTCCAGCCTGCCTGCCATGGTCAGGGAATCCTTCCACTAAACCATCCAACCTGGCCTTGAACACTTCCAGGGAGGGGGCAGCCACAACTTCTCTGGGCAACCTGTGCCAGTGTCTCACCACCCTCTCAGTGATGAATTTCTGATTCAAACATGTGACTAAACTTGACTCCCTATTATTTCATTGTTTTTTTCCTGGTATGTTCAGTCCCATCCAGCTAGGATGTTGCAGGAATGACCTGCAGGATGGGTACATTTTCCTCTTGGGAAACCATCTGGAGACGCAAATTGCATCTTCTCATCCCACACCCCATGTCAGACCACAGCCAGAGCTCTATCTTGCAGATGAGAAATCTCAGAGGTATAACAGAGAATGTGCTGGGATTTTTAATGAAGTAATAAATTATAATTGCAGCTGTTAACAATTATTCTTAGTACCACAGTCCATTCAGATGAATACTTGTATCATCCAGGTTCTGCATTTCTGCAGGATTCTTGCCTGACAGATTTGATGGAGCATCCTTCTGTCTCTTTGCACCTAAGGCACTGCTTTGTATCCTCTGGCTTATCCTCCACTTTTTCAGAGGGACAGTGCAGCTTAATGTTCAATCTAGTTTGTTTAATTATTCAAGCATGGGCTCCTAATAGAGCAGATTAGTCAGACCAGCAGGTGGGCTACAAATAAAAAAATAAAATAATTGATATCACATTGGCCAGTCTAATCAACACAGGCTGATAGCATCTGCTTTACTCTGTGCTTTTTTATTGTGAATCAAATCTCTAAATTGAACCAAACTATTTCTAGGAGTCATATTATCACCACTTGGCTTTAGCAGCCCTTGTCAGCTCTCTCAAGATCCCTAGAGATAGAAAGCAATATGCGTTCCTTTCAGTTAAATTTAGTTTGGTTTTCAAGTGAAAAAAACCCTCTAAGAAATATAGAAAAGTCCAAGCTGCTCTCAGATGTAATATGCCTGGGTATGCTATAACTAAAAGGGAATTCACCTTTCCTCTTTATTCCCCTTCTTTCACCCTCCTTCTTCTCCCTCATACTTAATTTTCCCACCTTTAACGCCCCCTCAACTTCTTTCCCTCCCTTTCTTTTTTCTCCCCTTCTTTTTTCTTCCCTCCCTTCTTTTTCCCCTATTTGGTTCTTAGATTAATTTATTACACATACCTCTTTTTCTCTGGTTTCCTATGCCATTGTGAACCCTTGACATGAAGGCATTTTTTGTAGCATTTTTATTATATCTACCCTACTTGTGGCTGTAGTGCAGCCTATTGGTGAAATTCATTGTATGATTCATGGCATGGATGTCTTATCTCAACTGGATTACTTGGCTTTTAAATGCTTTTCTACACAAGCTTACTCTCATTTGGTTTTTCTGAGACGTTATAATAAGGGATATAGTGAATGATGAAGAAAGAATTTGAATACAGAATTTGGCAATCCAGCATGCAAACTGGCACAGGATGATTTCAGCTGAAAGCAAAACCTTTCCAAGGTGAAAGCTCTGATGGTACAGTCTTTACCCCTGATGATTCAGCTCATCTTTACTTTCTCATGGAAAAGCTTATTTTATACAGTTTACATTTATGTCTTATGCTTTTACAAAGTTTTCCACTTAAAATGCTTCACAGATTTCTCAGTTTCCATAACCCCCTGACAGATTTGGCAAGCAGCACCATCAGTTTTGTAGGTGGGAGGGCCTGATGCTGAGACAGCAAAATGATTTCCATTGGCAAGTCAGCAATTGCCTGACATGAGAACCTCAGTCCCTGGCCTTTTGTCTGATAGCTCAGACTCTGCCCATAATTAAACACCATCTTTCAGTCATCAGCAAAGATCAGTGATGGAGTCTGGTTCCCATTTCCCTGTGACAAACTCTTGGCATTCCTCTCCTGTTCTGGCCAGGCTGGTGTCCCTGCTACTTCTCTGGTTCCAATGAAAGCCAAATATGTGGCAAAGTGTAAAGAGGTAAAAAATTCTTTACAGTGTGCCTCAGGCACTGATTTTTTTTGCTTGAAAAAATGGATCCATTTTCTCCTAGTAAAGTCCCACGGCTATTCCATACTCCTTTCCCTACTGGAGATGTATATGGATTTTCATTGGTGTGATATGAGATAAGGGTGCTTGCCTTTCTACCTGGTAGTAAGTGGTAACCATACAGTAAAAGAATTAAATTAAAGGCTTTAATTGTTCGCCAAATTTTGAAAGGAATTGAAATAGTAATGATATATATTTCACTAGGTATTCCATTGCTAGATGACTAACTTGGAATAAGTGATTATCTGCTTTTAATTTTTAATGTTTTGGCCTCACTGTACTGTGTCAAGATGAGGAGGGAATCTGGGTAAGATAGGTGAAAATGCCAACTACTGAAGGTCATTCATCAGGTCTTAGGGTACAGTTTTTGGGGGTCAGGAAGTGAAATGTATTCACGGGTCTGTTAGTAATTTACAGTGTTAAAGAGCTACTTGAGCTATTAGATTGAAAGAGTTTTTCAAAATTAATATGAATGTGGTAAGAACTTGAGCCCTTTGGGCCATTTCAAAATCCAGGAACTCCCCAGGAAATTAATTTTGACTAAAATTCCAGTACAGTTCCCCCATTTTTGTTAGATCCAGTACAGAAATAATAGTTGCAAAACTCTGGGGCCAAAAAGCTTTTATATCAAATATTTCTGAATTTTTATGAGCAAGAGGTTTTGCTGAAAAGGTGGGAATACTACCTTCAAAACATTTGCAAGAGGGTTAAGAGAGAAGAAACATGTTCTGTATATTAGCAGTGATTAAAATTAGAAACTTGGGGTAAATTTTAGACCCAAATCCATTTTGTGCATCACTCTTGATGTCAGCAGGACTCAGGTGGCTGCTCAATGCTTTCCTCACCATGTGTTGAATAGAAAGCTTATTTCATAACAAGGCTGGATCAAGAACTACACGTGGGTGTTATCTCTAAAGCTTAACTCACCCGTTCAGCACAGGCAGATTGCTTTTAAACTCAAGAGAAAGTGAGTAGCTAGGGAACTGGGGAAGAATATTCATTTGTTTTACAACCAAAGATGCCTTTATCCTCAGCTACTCCAGTGTGAAAGCGTATTTGTCTCCCGCTGATGAAATATAATATTGATGTCACCTCCAAGAAATACAGGGTAACGTATTGCTTTTCCTCCTGTTTTGCACTTTGTGTAAACATGCAAACACCCCTGACACCACACTATGATGGCAGCCAAGAGACTCAACACTTACCCTCTCTGCTGTTGTGTAACCACGGGCAATTTATCTAAGTCTCACCTCTCTTAAAACACTTTTATCAAAATTGGCGGTCAAACAGCACTGAACCATGGTGGCCTCAATCTTAAATGCTGTGGTGCAGATTTTAATTTGGGAAAGATTAATGCACTCTCAAGTGTTAATGCCACAGCTTTCTGTTATCTACATTGATGGGTGTCAGCTAATTTCTGCAGGAGGATTGTGAAGCAAACTCTGCATGTTGATGTTTCAGAAACCCAGGCTCCAGAATGGCTGGATAATAGAGAGGGGAATGGAACTATTTTCTCAAATTTCTTTTAAATTAGAAAATGTTTCCCCTGTCTTTCGAAAGCTGAGCTACCGAGTCAATTCCACTCTAGCTGATTCTTGAAGATATAGGGAATATTTCATTTAAAGGAGCAGTAAAAGTGTCAAAAGATACTTTATCAAGGTCGCTTTTAGATTGTAGATAACAACCTATCTTATAACAAATACAGACCCCCATAGGAAGCTTTGTAATTTCCAATACTCTAAGATCTCTTAGTCTCCGTCTCCATCATCTCTCATGGATGTTTTTCCTTTTCTGGACATGTTTAATGTCTTAATCAACACAAGATTTATTTTTCCCCCCCATTTAATAAAATTATAATAGCTGGTATGCTTTGACTGGTTTATTTTTCAGCTTCCCAGTCTAGAAAGTACAGCTGGAGTTTGGTCTGTTTTTTGAGCAACTTTCCTAACTGTGAAGAAGGTGTTTGTGAAGATGATGCACAATAACTAGGAAATTCTGATTGTACAGACTAATTTACACAGGAAGAGGGGGGGGAATGCAATTAAGCTCATAAAACTTGCTCTAGCAATGATCCAGGTCAAGGGGCTAATAGTGAATTTCATGAATAACAGTCACTCACCCAGCCACATTAAACCATCTTGATAATATAATCCAAAATAGCCAATTATTTTGAGTGTTATGAAAAGATTCTGTTGTTATTTAACAGTTGTTTCTATGGGAAAATAGAAATAAGGGGGATATGGTAAAAAATAATTCTAAGGGATTAGTTGCAATTCAGTTCACAGCAAAATGTTTTCATGCCAGAGGGCTGAAGGAGCAATGCTTTAGATGAGAGTGAACTGCATATGTTGTAATACTGATTTTATACTTTCAACCCCAAAAAATACCTCTCCCCCCCTTACCATAGGGCTGTGGGGAAAAAGTACACAACCAGGATCAATCTAAGTTCTTCCCTTTCTCAAAGATGATTTTCTCCTTTACCTTTAAATAGTCAAATGGAGTTTAAATGTTTTCTGCTTGCTTGTTTTTCTTTGAGTTTGTTTGTTTGGTTGGTTTTTGTTGTTGGTTTTTCGGGGGTTTTTTTGGGTTTGTTTGGTTTGTTTTTTGTTTTTTTTTTTTTTGAGTGCTTCAGACAGCAAGACAGCATCTTGTCTTGAACCTGTGAGCTGAGCAGGCAGCCCAGAAATCCTGCTCCCCCTTCAGACAGCCCTCCCCATAAGCAGAAGCACTGCTTATCCCTGTTCCATCTCTCCTTTCTGCACAGGGAATCTGTAGCTGCCTTGGCTGGTAGCTCAGTTCCTCCCCATGTCTGCAGCCTGACTGTATGAACAGAGGGAAAACTTTGGGGATGTGGTTTGTCATGAGCAGACTTCTCCAGGCCCCTTGTTTCCTGACTGTTGGGTTCCTCAGCAGCTTCACCTTTGCACTGTGTGTGAGGACAGGATGGTGCCCTCAGCTCCACTTTAAAAGCAGAGGAGGAAACGACCCCATCTGCTGCAAAACCATCTTCCCAACACCAGGAATTTTCTGCTTTGGTTATGGAGAGGGACAGAGAGGTGTGAGGGTTGTGCAGCTGCTGGGTGGGTAAGCAGGGACACCAGGGAGATGCGTACTGGCTTGAAGGGTAGAAGACATTAAGGGATTTTGGTTTTTTGCTGAGTTTCCCTGGAAAGGAGTGCCAGAGCAGTGCTGACTCTAGATTCTGAGTTTAGTGTTTCCTGACTTTAAAATCTGCTTCATTTAATTAATGTTAATTGCCTGCATGATTTTTTTTTACAAACATTATTGCTTCTGGCTTCTGATTGATTTCAGTTTGATTCCACAGTGGCAAAACTTGTTTTGTTTTTTTGCTTGTTTGTTTTTTTCAAAAATTATCTCTGCTTTAGTTGCTATTCACATACCGTTCTGAGTAGAGCCACTTTCAGGATTTACTCAAATCCTAAGACTACACTTGTTTCATTAATTAGTGATGCAAAAAATAGATTGAAAGTTGATATCCTCTCATTAGGTTTTTCTTCTGATGGAGCAAAGGTTTACTGATGAATTTTCAGTAAACATACTTTGTCTTGGAACTTGACAAATGGATATTTTAATTCAAATGTTGACAAATAAACAACCATAAAATGTTGGGCCAAAATGTTAAGATTGTTTGCCTTTAAATAGGGATGTTCATTATTAGAGAAATCAGGTATCTACATCCTCCATTGAGCCTTCCCACCCAGGCAGGACATTTTGTAGCTTTGTGGTAACTTTATAGTTTTAGTTTTTCTTCTTGCTGGTGGTGACATTTTGGTTGCAATGTAACTGCTCCATTTTGGCTTCCAGATGGTAATGTTAAGATAACAGTGGATTTATTTCTGCTGCTCTCTGTCTTACCTTCCTAGAGATTTTCCCCTAAAGATCCCACAACATAAAGCAGCTTTCAACATCCTGGAGCTGTTTGGACGTGGATATGATTGTTGTGCAGAGGTTTATTTAGAACATCTTGGAGCATGCCTCTACCAAGTAGTTTTTTGTTGTTTGCTAGGTCAGCCATAATAAAAGGGTTAAATCAACCTACACAGACCTATCTTGCACCACTCTGTTCCACTGATGCTGAAAACAGTTACATACATTTTATACATACATTTATACTACACTGCTAGTATTTTTTATATATATATATATATATATATTTTATACTAGCAGTGTCTGTTCCCATTGCTCACAGAACAGATGTTCTGCTGCAATCAGATTGCAGATTTAGGCAGGAGCTGCTCTGGTGATAATACACCCAAACCTGTTCCAATATGGCCAGGATCTACATGATCAGAATCTAAGCTTTGCTGAGTGATAAATGGTAAAAGTTGTTGCTCAGCAGCTCTGGTGATCCAGGGCCTTTTGTAGTCACTATTTGGAATGTCTCGATTTTGTAATCTGAAGTTTGAAGTTTTTGCTCAGGTTTTGAGGGGTTTTGTTGAGGCAGTTGAGAGTCTTTTAGGAATATGGCTCCAATATGTCTCTCCTGGGGCCCCAATGGTAAATATATACATCACTGCAGAGTTTCAGTGGAATTGCATTGGATTGCTGCTGCTGTGGTCTGGAGAAGAGTTTGGGTCATTTTCAAACATATGACCTCCAATAATAAACTCACTACAGCCTATTTTGATATTATTTCTGCATTTACCAGAACTCTGGCTGTTGTGTAAAACTGAACAATGACCTTTTCAGGAGGAAGATTCATGTGCAAGCTTCAAAGTGCTATGGATTATGAAAATTTGGGGCATGGGTCTTGTGTGACAGCCTGAGTTTCCAGTTTTGCCCCTGAGCTGTAAGAGTCTCTCCTGTCACTGTGTTCCCATTGCTTCAAGTATTCATGGTACAGCTTGTCATAAAATTCTGATTGAATTCAAACCATGTGTGTGTGGTTAGGGACCATCTTAATTGTTCCATGAAATTAATTGAATGGTGGCTATCTAGGAGAGTTTTCATTGGATTTATTCCTAGGGAATGTAATTGCTGGTTTTGTAAGAAATATCCCACAAGCAGGCTATTTTAAAAAAGAATAAAACCCAACCCCTTATATTTATCTGCTGTCAGGCTATATTCTGGTGTTGAATTTGTGATTTTAAAAATGGGATTGTAGCAACTCTTCATATCAAAGTAAAATGCTTGTTTTTCATACAGGAATTACAGAGTGTAACATAATTGGGCTTGCTGAAATGAATTCAGCATCTCTCAGAGAACAAAATCATTGAGCCTACTGACTAAATTTAACAGCCTAATAGAAATATGCAGGTGAAGGTACAATTAATTTTAATTACTAGACTATACATTGTTAGTTGCACAGCCATGAGTAAAATTAAAATGGCAATCACAATTAGAAAATTGCAACCTCATTGTGCAACAAATTAGTCACAAATTAAAAGTCCAGGAACTATTATACATCCACTTTATTGCTTTATGACCATTATTGCCCTGATATGGATTTTATTTCTTTAATGGCTTGTCCACCTCTTCTCACCTTATCTTTGTTTAGGATCTCTGGCTCCTTCCCAGATTGTAACTCTATTAAAAGAAATAATATAGGCTGGAGGGATATGACTTCCCTCTTCACTCTTGGCAGAAACTTGTAAGTGACCCAATCCTGCTCACGGGTGGTTTACAAAACAAGGTTTGTCACAGGATTATTTCAGTGAGGTTTCCAGAGCAAAGAAAATAGTGTTCAGGGGGTAATAGCTGAGGTCTGGATGTGATGTAACCCTTTTAGCAAAGGTCAGGCCACTTAAAGAGGGGAATCTAGAGGGAATCTACATTGGTGTAAGTTAGACTGTCTCCTACCCCTCCCTTCTAGCTGGACACACTGATTGCCTGAGGAGAAAATTTTAGCCACGGGAGCATTATCAGCCCCATTTTTAGCTGTTCTTCACAATGATCTCTGAAACAGCATTCAAACATGGTCCCATCCTTGTGGGACTGGTAGTGGTTCAAACTGCTTTTATCCTGAAACTCTTGAGGAGCCATCATGTAGTGGCTGTGAGCTGAGGTGGGGGCTGCAAACACCTGAAATGCATCACCAGAAAACACTGCAAATGCTCTGCAGGTCCCCATCTGCCCGGTGTCCCCACACCTGGGAACCAGTGTCTGTACTTAAATAGAACCTGCAGCTCATCTGACCAGATCTTCACCTGCAGGACAGTACCATAAGATCAGCTGCAATCACCACTGCTTTAACATTATCTTGAGTACTGAGCACCAATTTGAGGTGACTCTAGGCTGCACCAGGATGACTCTTCTGCAAAACTGAGGAGCCATGGGGAAAACTAAAGTAACTTCAGTCCCAAAAGCTGCAGTTCTATCCAAGATCCATCAGAGGAGTAAGGAAGAGAAGTTCTCATACCAGCATCTGATTTATATCCTCTGCATGAGACCAGTCCCTCCAGTCCTCCCACACAAGAGGCCAAGGAAAGATTGCAGAAACCAGGGCTAGGAGGGAGGGTACATAGCAAGGTGATAAATCAGAGTTTGTGAGGAGGGGAGCCAGGGAAGGGGCTTGAGACCAAACCATTGAACCCCAGCATGATCTCTGTTCTCCATGTGGTCTCAGTTCCCTGGGGCCTTTTGGAAAACCACCACTGTGTGGGTCAGTTTGTGTGAGCCTCAGCAGGGGCTTTTGCAGGGCATGGAGAGCTGAAACTCCATTTCCACCATGGAATTGAACAGCTATCAGAGGGTAATGATGTTTAGTCACTACCAATTGGGACTGGATTTTAATTGATGACCTAGAGGTGAAAGTCTTTATATTCCATTATCTGCTATTGCCAGTATGTTTTCTTCTGTAATCCTCTTTATTGTAATGTGAATACTTTGTGAAGGGGAAATTTTAAGTGAGACTGGGGTGAGAAAAGATGTTTGCTCCTTGATTACCTACCTATATTTAAGGCTCACTGGGGACTCAGTGCAATCCCAAATTCTGCTATCTACTGTTAAAAAGGAAATAAAAAGCAATTCATTGGAATAACTTAATTATTTGCTTTTTTAACTATGTCATAACAACATACTGTTGGTGCAAATTTCCATGTGATTTTGCTTCCATATTTACATTGTTCACCTGTCTCCAGGAAAGATTCCCTCTTATCCCAAGCAAAACTCATCTTTGCTAAATCAAACACTGAAATCTCCCTCATGCAGCTCTGGGAGAGGGCCAGAGCCTGTGATTTACTGTGTGTTTATACAGCTCCCAGCACCTGATTGCACAGAGCCTTGCAGGAGATGAGGAAAAAATAATACTGTCATCAATGGGTAATTCATAAGAATTTCTCTCAGAGGTCCTAGAACTTTCTTATTATCAGTAGTTTTCATATCTCAGACCTCCCTAAGTTTAAGAGTTTCTTGATAGGCTAATGTGGATGATTTTTTTCCTAAATATCTGGAGACATAAAAAATGAAATGACAGCTTTGGAATCTATTTGGTCATATTCTGTAGGGTCACTGTTTTGAATGATTTTTATAGCAGTGAGTATGTAAGATTAGGGAAACATCTATCAGTCCCACTGGCTGATATCCATTTAATATAGCAGGTTCTTTACTGGGAAACAATATGTGTTGTTCCTTCAGCCCTGACATTAGCAATACTAATACAAGTATCTCTTTTATGACTTCAAATTTAAAAATAAAGTTATCACTTCCATTTCTCTGTCTGTAAAGTGACATTCATAATATGTCAAAATGTGCTCATAGCTATGGGAAAATCTTGCAAGAGGAGCAAGACTGGTTTTTCATTTTTTGAGACAGGATGCAGTTGAAATCCTTCTCTGTCCAAGTATTATGTATTTTTTTTTTTTATAGTGTGCTGCCAAAACCACCTGCCATGCCAAGGTTTTCTCAGCTTTAGTCTTCCCATGCTGGTATCTTAGGGGTGGTGTTGTAGGAAATGTGGTGAACTTGTCTAGAAGGAAATGCTGATACAAGGAATTACATGTTTTATTTTTCCTCCTGCTTTTTGCTGGTAAGAAATTGGCCTGGCCTGTGAATCAGAGCTGCACTACAAATATCTTGTGATTTGGGTCAATAACTTTGCATTAATATTTGCTGTTAGTAATAAGTGGGTAGATCCTCATGGGAAAGCTGCAAAAATGGAAATGTCTCCTTGTAGATGTATGTTCATGAAACCAGAGTCTGCAGCTGACAGAGCAATTGGAGAGGTGTCTTTAAGCTTTACTGTTGGAGTGGTGAAACTCTATGTGACTTTTTACATTCTTGGCATGGCAGAAAGGAGGGGAAACTTAGGTCCCAAACTTCCTACGAATCTCAGAAACATGGTGAATTTCCTATTAAGCTATTTTATTTATTCTGCAAAAGATATAAACATGATTCTTTAGCTGACAATCCTTATACAAGCTGGAAAGTGGCCATACATTTAACCTTGGCTGGTACTGTAAACTGCTTAATTTCCTCTCTACAAAGAATTAATTACAGTTCTACATAATAGATTCTTCTCTTATTGTCTAACAGGACTCAACAAAAAACATGGGTTTGAGCTTGTCACTTTGACATTAACTAAGCAATGTAACAGCATAAAAAAAATATCCCTAGGAAACCTTCATCTCTGATTTTATTTTATATTATTATAGAGCTCACGCTTCAGTGCTTTCCTTTCATCTAGTCATTGGGCTGAAGAAATAACACAGAAAAGGAAACCTCTTGAGTATCTGATGTGTATGGTAAATGGTCATTTCAGAAACCGTGCACTATGGGCCTCAGACTGAGAGTTTAATTTAATTGGTTGAAATTAAAAAAACATTCATGCCTCATGAAATTATAACCTTTACCCCTTGTGTGTCAGCTACATCTGACACGAGCCTTGTTGTTTAGATATGAAATCCCTCCCCTATTTAAATGGAAGCTCCTGTGGGACCCACGTAAGCCTTGCATACAGAAGAAGCAAGTGGCTCTGATTTCTAGATCTCTGCTCCAACCACAGTTAACAGCAGCATTTCTCTGTTTGTGTGTCTTTTTTTGTCTTTGCCATTTGAAAAAAAAAGCCCCATGTTTGTTTGTTATCAGTATGCTCATATTCCTGTTAAATTTCATGTTTGAAAAATTGCCCTGGTGTTCTCACTGGGGGAAATGAAATACAAAGGACAGAGCTCCAGATTCCCATGTTTCCTATCGAGAAATTGGGAGCTGAGGTTAAATTTCTAGGTTGGATGATAACCTCTTTTATATCACTTGAACTCTCTACATGATTATAGATGTGTGTGTGTACTGTCTGCTATGTTTTGAATTTCTTGTTGGTTTGGTTTATAAACATTAGTATTTTTTTCCCTGGATGTGAGTGCAGTGCAGAGGACAGGGCCAGCACAACCTCCTTTGAGATTGGGCAAAGAAAAATGATTTTTAGTATCATATGCTATGAAGTGTAGGTGGAATGCCTTTAGTGTTTCAGGATGGAGTTTTCCAAGAGGCTGCAGGGAGGCAGGTCCATTGGCACTGCATTTCAGATGAACTTTCTGACCACCACCTTTAGATTCCTTTGGGGAATCTCACTATTATAACTGTGCCTATCACAATTTTGTATGATATACTAGATAGTGAGAGAAAACCCCTGCAATCTGGTTGTGCTGACCCAGTGCTTTAACAGGAGATCTGCTTACAGAGATACCCCAGCTCTGATGATGTTTGTGTCATGTCCATGCGGAATTTCTGGAGCCCAGCTCTAGGGTCTTTATTCTGTGAGGTACTGAGTCCTCAGCTAGTCCAGCAGCTGGGTTATCACAGCTGTTTCAGTGATGGCTTCTCATTATACCAGGATTCTTCCTTAAAAGGGTATCATGTGGCATGGAAAGCTGCTTAGCCAAGGTGGTCCATTCTTTCTTAGGCTTTTCCTGTCAACAGATGTACCTGTTGGTTTCAGTTTTGTGTGTAAAGTGGTCTTACATAGGAGATATATATATATTGTTGAAATTAAGTACAATTAGAAGTTAAAAAAATGTTCATGAGGACTATCTGGGATCTGGTACATCTCCTATATATGAAAATTGAGGTAATTTATACTAGAGAAGAAGCGACTAAGGAGATCAGGCCAAAGGACATAACATGTAACATGGAAGGGTTCCTGCTGGCACTTGGCAAGTCTGGTTGGGAATCAGGGGATGGTGATGCTTCCCTGAGGCAGGGCTGGCATGCAGGGAAGAAGAGGAGACCCTTCTGCAGCCCAGAGTCCAGGGCTCTGCTGACCACCAGCTTCAGGTGAACCTCCCTCCATCTTCCCATTAAAGCTCTGGTAACACAGGGGATGCCCCTGGCCACCAAGCGCACGGCCTGAATACCCTGCAGGGAGGGAAGAGCATGGGGACAAGTGCAGGTTCTTCTGGTTGCACCAAAGCTGGGCACAAAAAGGTTGTGATTATCCTGCAGTTCTGCCAAATGCCACTCGAAAGGGGGAAGGGGCCGTGCATCACATTGCTGAGCACAGAGGCATTGCCTGGGGACACTGACATCCTCAAAAGCAAACCAAAAATGTCTGGGAGACAAACACAAGACTTGGAGCCACTGCTGCTTTTAAAGCATTTTCAGCAAAACACCCTGTGCCATCCCCAGAGTCCCTCAGCTCTCCCCCCACCTCCCTCAGACCTCTTCCCTCCCCCTCCACACAACTATTTAATTTTGCTCTGGCATGAAATAATAGAGTGCTGTGTATCTATTACAGATGTAAAGAGATTTAGACTGCCACAGGTTTCAGTAGCACATTCAAAGCCCTAACAAAGCTGGGTATAATAGACTCTCCCTGCCATTATCCATTCAGCAAGTGTAATAAATGACTCGGCCGCAGCCTGCCATATACCACCCGGCACAGATAACAGCTGAAAGGAGAAAATTAAATTTTGCTTTTGTTGAAACATTATGATTTATGTATTTGTAATATAGGCTGCGGTGGGCAATTGGAAAAAAAAAAAAAAAAAAAAAAATGATTGCTGAATATACTTCAGGGTTACTGATTGTACCACAGGCCATTTAGAGTGCTAGAAATGCTGTTTGTCTCCCTGTGTTCCTTAATAATAATAAAATCATACAAATTCCCATTAACCTTTTTGCTCGTGTTGATTTTATTTATATATATATATTTTTACCTTCAAGTCTTAATCTTTGGCCATTTACTCTCAGTCTCATGAAAAATAACAGAGTGATGGTTTATGGAGACAAGGCATGAAGTACCTAGGCATGTAAAAATGATGGATGTAGGTCAAAAAGTCTATATATCATTTTTAGTATTTTTATAATAATTTTCTTTAAATGGGGTGGTTTCTCCCCCCTCCCCTCCACCTCTTCTCCATTGCTGTCTTTAGACTTGATGACAAGATATTCTGATATCCTCATCCTAGCAATATCTAGACCTATAAAAATAATTAACTTCTCCCACCTTAGAAATATAGAGACAGAAACAGGAGTGCTTCACCCTGTAATTTATAATATTGCAGCACCGTCCTTTAATGTTGTAATCAGGTCTGCAAAGTCTTATCATGTTGTAGAATATAATGAACTTACTTATTCATTTCAACATCACATTTCATCTTAGTTGTTCTCCACATTACTTGCTTGTCCCTCCCCTTTTCTGGAACACTGGCAAGAATATAGAAGTTTTCTCCTTTTTTTTTTTTTTTTTTTTTTTCCTCTCCTTCTCTTTTCTTTACCTCCTTTAGTCCTGAGATTTTGTTGAGACCCATCAGTGAGCCTGGAGGCTCACTTGCCTCAGCTCCCTAGGAATTTAAACAGCAGTAGCTTTTAATATGTTTGTGGATTTTAGAAGTTATTAAAACCTATTTACACGACTTATTCAAATAGCCTTGATCCCAGCAGCACCAATTTGTTGGGAAAGGACTTGGCTGCATGAGAAAGGACAACAGAAGGACTGGAGCCAGAGGATGCTCAGTGTTCCCCAAGCAGGGGTCTGAGGTGTGCATCCGTGTTGCTGTGAGCATTTGAATCTCAAATATTGCCACTTCCAGCTGAGTCTGATGGAAATTTGGGGGGATAAATGGGATTGCTCCTCTCTTCCTTTTGGCTGGCTGGTGGGGAGTGGAGTCCTGAATCTTTTTTTCCTGACCCTCAAGTCAGCCTGTATGTAATGTGGGTTTCATATGGTAATGACTCAAAAGTGATGATTTTGGCTTTTTCCTAGAAAAATACTCTCTTCTGTTTCTTGCTAGATTTTTTTTTTTTTTTTTACTGTATTTTTTCTTCCCACACCAGTTCTCCATTCACAACCACAGAAAGTCAACTGGTCCCATGCTGTTTCCTACCTTTACACAAAATTTGTATGCTTTATGGGCCAACAACACTCCTCCATTGGATGCTCCCACTGGTGCACTCCAGGAGAAATACTCTCCCATGCCATGTACTCCGTAATACACAAGAAACTCTAGGCAGCCAGAAAAGGAGGCTGGAGGTTCCCACTCTCCAGCTTTAGCCTTACCAGTCTGGCTATAGCTCAAGCAGGTCAGCATCAGGAGTAAGAAGCAGCTCTGGTCCCCCTGCAAGATGGGGCAGGGCCTGATCCTGACACCTCATGGCCCCTTTGGTGTGCAGGAGCAATGCAGGGAGATGCTGTGAGCCACAAATCTCTTCTGTAGCCTTTGCTGTCCATATCACTTTGATGTTTCAGAGCCTAGAACAGGTCTCTGGCACATAGAAAGATTAAAACCCACCAGCAGAACCTTACTGTTGTCTCCCTGCTTTTAATTATTTAAAATCTTAGGTCGGTGGGATTAAGCATTTAAGTAACTCAAGTGATTTCTTTAGACCTGCTGAACCCCAGGCTGCTGTGAGCCTCTATGTGCTGGGAGTTTGGTTTTGCAGGGGATGTTTTACAGCCAGCTCATCTCTTGATCAGGTATTCTGCTAATGCACACTGACAGATATTTTGTGAAGCAACATTCTGTCTATTTATTGACCCCCTGCCCTCAAATGCATACACACAGCAGAGCACTCCAGCTTATTTTGTAATATTGAAACATAGGTAAGTACTGTATATCCTATGATCTATTGGACTAATGAAAAAGAAGGTTTATCACTGCAGTCCAGTGTAAATCTGTGGATAACCTTACTGTACAGTCAATTTATTCCTTTAACAGGTTTATTCCTTTATCAGGTGTTTGTAGAAGGTTTCACCATAAGTACAGCAGGGACATAATTTGCTGTGGGGCAGATTTATTTGTTTCACAGGGTTATTATTTTAACAGTCTGATAATCACTATGAGTATGTTTCACCATTTGGTATTTCTGTGTGTGTATGTGAAACTGTGTTTATTCATTCCTTGAACAGGTTCATTTCCTTATCAGCTATTAATTTTAAAGAGTTTTATTACATATGCAGAGTGTATAGGGTACCAGAGTGCAGTAATTTTATTAAGAGATTTATTTAGTGTCAGATATTCATTTAGCTGGGGTTCACTGTAACACAATCATACACTTTCACCTGGCCAATTTTCTTTGTATCACACAGTTAGTTATAAACAAAGCTTTTCCTCTGCTGCAGCCTCCAATTCCCCCTCTTTTTTAAAAAAAAAATACTTTTTTACAGGGAACTCCCTCACACTCCAACCCCTTTGTTTTATTCATCTTCTCTCCCCTGCCCCCTGTCTCAATTTTATGGGAAGGAAATCTTGTCTACAGGTTCCTATGAAGTGTTTTTCTTTAAATTAATAGACTTAAATATTCTGCTTAAAGGAGGTGGTTTCAGAAATGTCTCTCAGATCCCACTTGGGAATTGTTTGTGTCCCAGCACAGAGTCAGTGACTGGCTGGAGAAAAGCAGCAGGAGCAAGATGCTCCTGGAAGAGCATGCTGAGGTCAACAGCAATACTTGGGCCCTTAATTTATATATTTTCTTGATGAAAAGCAGCAATTTTACTTAGAGCATAGCAGCTGACACCTTTCAGATATTGGATCGAAGTTACATCTATTTTTAAATGTATCTCTGCAATTGTCTTCTAAATCTTTATGTTGATACCAATATATGCACTGATTTTTAATTTCCCAGTGCTTCTTAGGGTTTTTGTTGTCTCCTAACTTCTTTGCTACAGTTATCTTCCCATTTTACCAGCCTTTTACTCTCATTATTGTCTAAGCCAGTTTCTCCTGGAATTGCCTGAAACTTTTTTGAGCAGAGGGTAAACTATTAAACATAGTGGTATTTCATTCTAATGGAGAAGCATTATAACTTCACCTGTGTTATCAATACAAGATCAAAACTATTGATGAAGACACAAAAGTAAATCAAAATTTGTCTATAAACAGCACAGACCATTTACCAGATGCAATTAATAGAATTTCAACCTTCAATGGGATCATCAGTTCAGCACTGACTCCTGTTTCTGCTTTTTTCCTGCAGATGTCCACTGTCTAGTGGAAATGGCAAAATAATCTGCTCAAATCCATTGCCAATGACATTATTTATCTCCCAGATAGAGTAAGATGTCAGTGTGAGGACTGATTAGAACAGAGAACTAAACTTTCACAGAAGTTTGGGAAGTCTTTTTTTATTTTGTGCTGAAAGAAATCACAGTTTATCAAACATTTCTGTAAACCAGAGTTATTTTAAAATACCAGATTTGCACTGAAAAGGACTTAAGTTTTGTTTTGCTTCATCTCTGATGTGTTCAGAGAATCCATCCTGATCTGTGAAACCTTTTTCTTGATAATAACCTTGAAATCAATATTTAGTTGCAAAGCATTTTCCCTCTGACAAAAATGCATTTTCAGGAGAAAGAATGTTTAATTGAAAATGTTCTTAACAGCTCTAGTCTGAATGAAACTACCCATCAGTTTACTCTTCACTGACTCATTAGTATGGTATTAAATTTATGACTACAATGAAAAAAAATCAGCTATGGGTAATTGAACCCCTATTGTAAAGAACCGTGTTAAAATGTCCTTAGTTATGCTCAAGGCTAATGTTATTTGTTAAATCTCCTAAGAGGTAATTAGCAGCTGAAGTTTTGTTTTCATAGTGTTAATTATTACTCTTGATGCTGCCATGCAACATCCCAGGCTCACTGTGACTTTTCAGCAGGAGTCTGTGTGACAAGTTTGCTCTTTATTGGGTGAACAGCATCGTTATGGAGGAGCAGGGAAAGTCAAAAATGGGACAAGGTGATGGACCCAGACTGAAGGTTTTCCTAGGAGATGTTTGCCAGCTCTGGAATGACTTGGATTTTCTTGGGAGTGTGAAAGACCCAGCCCAAAGACAACATGGATGCAGCTGCTGAGTTTGGTCTGGAACTCAAGCTGTAGAAATTAGTAATTTTTACTCCAGGTGGTATCAGCCCAGACAGAAGCCTTCATAAACTCAAGTGTTTTCAGTATATAGAGTAAAATGAAAAGCCCTACTTTTTTTTTTTTTTTTTTTTTTTTTTTTTTTTTTTTTTCACAATCTACCTCCTCTGACCTGATCCTGGGAGTCAAATAGCCACGAGTTTATCTGAAATTTGAAGAAAAATTGTCTGGGCATCCCTGGTCCTCTGGGAACAAGCCAAGGCTCCACAGTTAAACCTTTGTATTTCTTCTTCTGGTCTTCACAGAAGAACTGAAGCAAACCCCACTGCCGTTGACTGGAAAAAGCATTTCCTTTTACCGTAGAAAAAACATTCTGATTTACAGCCTGCACTCCAGGTTTAGTGAGCCCAGAACAAACCAGTCAGCTGTGGATTGGCAGTGACCATTGAGGCTAAGAGAGAAGAGGTCGAAACATGAGCAAACATCAAAACTCAGTAAAAATCCCCCTGTACAAAGTGTGAGGTTCTCACTCAGGTTCTGTGTTTTACACTGCAAGGAAGAGGCACTGAGTGACCCATTGGATCCTTCATCCTTATGCAGAACACAAAGGGGGGTGTATTTTGGGGGGTGTGTGTATGTAAATATATAAATGTGTGGGGGAAATGGCTGCTGGGAAAGGTTTTTTTCTTCCAATCCAAGTGCTACTACAGTACAGATAAGAAAAACCTTTCTGGTAGCCTCAAGCAGTTTTATTAACAGTGAGAGATTGCTCCAAACTGCCCCTGCTTTAAAATTGGTTTTGCAATACCAAGCAGTGGTTGTTGCACAACTTCCCTTGACCAATTATTCAAGTGTATCTTCCCAGGAGAATTTTGGGAAGAGATAAACAATGAGATTAAGACCAAGTTTGTTTGCAGACTGTGATACTTAGACTTTTTATATTCGTGTGAGCATGAGTGGTAAATGCTTTTTCAAGAGATGACCTCTGTAGTCTGGGGTACTGGGTGTCTTCAGCTTTTTTGTTAACTAAGAATCAAGCTTTTACACAAGCTATACAGAAGTTCAGGAAAACTCTAATGAAATTTTCTTTTGATATGTACAGTGAAAACAACAGATCTGTAGATATTTAAAAGGAAATGAGAACATCTTGATTTCTGGTTATCAAAATGGTGCAATCAGAGAAGATGATAATGACCTAAAAATAACCTCATGAAGCAACTAATTTGTTATTATTACTGAATTTATACGTATAATGAATCTGCAGTTGTATGTAATAATATATTTAATGCATTTATTTTATATATATGATCAGAGATCAGGCCCACTCAGGGAAACAGTCAGGCTGTGAGGATCTACTAGAATGATAATTTGTGCTTGCTACAAGCCTGAGAATGTCTCAGAGCAGAATCTTTTGTTGAATGAAAGGCTGCTTTGATATTAAGTCTGTTTCAACAGCTGAATCAAACTAGAGCTTTGTAATGCCTTGTGATTTACAGTATCACTTTAAAACTGAAATGTTATTTGATCAGATTTGAGGATGTTAACTTCCACCTTCTATAGCACTTTATCTGCATCTGACCGTGTCCTGCTGAATAACAATTCACTAAAGAACCTGTATCAACCTAAAGTCATTTAAAAAGAAGAATTATGCAAATGACCTCTCTCTATTTGCCTGTGTGGTGAGAGATCTTTCAAAGAAAAGAATAAGATGTAATTTCAACCCACTTAGAAGTGGTGCTTCCAGGGGGAAAGGAAATCTTTGAAGAAGCAATTTGTAGGCAGAGGTATTGTGCTAGAATGTGTAAATTGATGATTATTTACTAGTGAGCCTGGGAGGGAGAGAGACACATGCCACCTTTTATCAACGGGTGGCTGCTGCAGAAGAAGCAGAAATCATGTTTTTTACAATGTCTGTTTTCACTTTCATTGCTTGCCAAGGCTGTAATGCTGATCTCTCCATTTAAATTGGAAAACTAGAAGAAATAATTTAACATGGCAGCTTGCTGCTCTGCAGAAGCTTGCATGTCTTGAATGGCAGTTCTATGTAATACAGATTATGGTTTTTAATCTCTCCCCGGATTATAAATTACTGTCACCCGAAGTTGTTTTTTGCACCCAGGAGCTTTTAAAGGCTGAAGGAAATTTAGTTCTTTGCACTTCTTCCTGGGAGGGAACTGGGCTGAGCTACTTTTTGTGGAGGAGAGGTTCTTGTGGAGGACTGCAGTCATGTTCCCCCTTGTTCATCTTCCTTTGCCCCCTTGAGTCCCAGATCTGCCTTTGCCTCAATCCTGAGGGAGAACAAAGGCAGCTCTGGGGGCTTGAACCCCACAAGGGAAAGCAGCCACTGAAACAAGTCTTGCCTGGTGGGAAAGTTTCCCAAAGCTCTGGCTGAGGTTGGATGTCAGACATCTCTGCTCTTCTGCTTGGAAAACTGTGGCTGTAAACCTCTGTGTATACAATGAACTATAACTTTATTACAAAGTGGAATAAGAAGCAGCTAAATGAAAACGTTCTCTTGGAAATGCAGGGCTGAAATCACCTGTTTACAGGTCTTTGGGTGCTGGATCTCAGAAGACCAGTGGTGGCTCAGACAGTATGTTTGAGGATGAAATGGCTGTGCAGACACAATGGCAACGGAAAGAAAACTTGTAAAATCAGTAAGTTGCCAGTGGCCAAGGACAGACCCTTCCTGCTGTCTGCATTTGGCTTTTGGTAGCAACAAAATGGTGCTCTTGCATTCACAGCTCAAGTATCTCTAGGATGGGCAAGCCTGAAGGGCAGTTAGGTGGCACAGGAGAGCTCCCCATAAAGAGCAAATTGCCTCTGAAATCTTGTTTTTAGGGTAGGGAATAAAAACTCTTCCTCTCTGTTGTGGCACTTGCCAGCTCAGCATGTAATTGCTGAAGAATTTGTATGCATCAGCTGGGCTGTAGAAGCTGTCCTCGTTTTGGACCTGTAGCACCAAAACATCTGTTGTGATGTTAATTCCCAAGAGCTCTGATGTCCCGTACAGCAGACAGTACAAATATGATGAGAAGTCTGTGAAACCTTTTCTATTCCTATCCTGGGAGGAGAAGAAGTTGTTGCAAGAAGCAACGAGTCCACACATTTCAACTCATCTTGATAATTTCTTTTTTTTAAGGGCTTATTAGGACCTTTTTCAGGATTTGCTGTGAAAATTTAAGTAAAACTGAAGATCCAAATTATCACCAGTGTAAGGGACCCTCTCTGATCCTTTATCTCTGAGAAAAATACTTTCTTCATGCCAGTCCTTTGATGCCAGGACACACTGCTGCAGATACAGCCCTGTTTAAAGAATGGTCTGTTTACTGTTTGGATAGGTTCAAACAGAGAGGGTTTTTTTTCCACCTGGAAAAAAAGCTCTTCCTTAGCAAGATAAGTACAGAGTGTTTAATAGTGTCTCTCTCTTTCACTCTCAAGATTTCTCTTTTTATTTTTGCCTTTATCTCTGCCTACTCATACGTATTTTAAAGGGGACCTGATAGTCTGGTGTCACACGTTCACAGTGCCTTAACAAATGATGCCTCTCCTGTGTAATTAATGCAAAGGGACTGATACCATTAGGTCAGGTGGACTGAGCACTATCTGAGTTACTGCAGATGTCCTCAGCACAAACTCTTCCTGAAGGCAGAGGAGGGATATGAACCATCTCCATGCTTCCAGCCCACGGGGAGCTGACTTCATGGGCTGTGTGAGGTGAAAAAAACAGAGGGAGAATGATTGAGGTTTTTCTGCTGGGCTGAGTGTGCCAGGCTGGGAGGAGCATGTACCTGGCACTGGCTGGAACATGTGTGCAGAAAAACCTCCACAGGACACAGACATGATGTTGTTGAGCTGCTCCTTGAAGATATGTTATTAATACAACACACCTGAAATGTCCCTTACTGCAGCCTGCCAGCCCTCTCTCTATGACACTGCCTTGTACAAGGAAAGGATGCCTTTCATGTACAGCCTGGAAAAAGGAGGGGACACACAATTTCTTCTTACTTTGGGATATTGTGAGTCTTGTCCTGGCACCTGTGGTCTCAGCACTGTGCCTGTGCTTGCAGGGACACTTTGCTTGCTTTGCCTTCCCTACTCTTCACACACCACTGTCCCTGCCAGTGGAAGGTCCTGTGTTTCACAGGGGAGGGACTTGGCCTTTGCCCTCACATCTTCAAACCTGCAGCATCCCAATGGCAGATTTTTTTTCTTTATTCTGACTAGTGGCTTTCTAGACCAACTCAAGAGTTTTTCTTCTGAACTAATGTTGCATTTGCTATCTTCCTTTCTCTTGGCACCAATTCTGATTGAAGTGACAGACAGTGTGCCACTTGAGGCCTCCCTGCTATTTCATATTTGAATTCCCTCTTGGGAAAATTCAATTAATCATGTAACTTCTCATTTTATTTATTTACCAATTTATATTGTGGATGCCAGTGCAAAGAATTAATTCAGTGTCCACACCCTTCTCTGGACTTATTTTCTCTGAATGTTTTTTTCCATCTCACTCCTATACCAATCTGACCATCATCCTGGCACCTTTCTTCCCTTTGGAATGAAGTAGAAGTTCTTGTTTAAAAACACTAATGTTAGTGGTTTAAAGAAGGTGCTTTTCAAAACATCTTTAACTTGTCTAAATACAGCTTTACTTTGTCTTGCTGGTTTCCACGATTTCCCTTATTTGAAGATTAATTTCACATTTAAAGAGCATCTGGTTATTTTTAATGATTTCTATTTCTCTGCCACTCAGGCATCCTGGATCATTTATGGTACCTTAAAATATTTCTGTTTGTCTCACACATTTACATGAGCATCCAAGGATTTTGCCTTCAGGTATCACAGTAAGAAGTTCCCTGTACATTACTGGGTTCCTATATTCCATGGCAGAGTTTTGCTGTTGCTGTCTGGCTGAGGCATGGGCTGACCAAATCAATCTTAACATGACAAGATAATTCCAGGAAAACCCAGGCTACGTAGGAAACTATTTTCTTCAGTGAGCTGATCCTTGGTAACACTTGTGTACTTCTGTGTGAGTCCAGAGGAGGGCCACGAAGATGCTCAGAGGGCTGGAGCAGCTCTCCTATGAAGACAGACTGAGAGGTGGGGTTGTTCAGCCTGGGGAAGAGAAGGCTCCAGAGACACCTTAGGGTGGCCTTCCAGCACCTGAATAAAAGTGCCCAGGAAAGCTGGGGAGGGACTATTGCAAGGACATGGAGTGATAGGATGAGGGGTAATGGTTTTAAACTAAAAGAAGGCAGGTTTATGTTAGACATTAGGAAGAAATTCTTTACTGTGTGGGTGGTGAGACAGCAGCACAGGTTGCCCAGGGAAGTTGTGGCTTCCCCATCCATGGGGGTGTTCAAGGCCAGGCTGGATGGGGCTTTGAGCAGCCTAATCTAATGGAAGTTGTCCCTGCCCATGGCAGGCAGGTTGGTGTTTTCCAGCCTAAGCCATCCTGTGTTGCTATATTTGGCCCACTGAGAGGGGACCAACCATCTATATGTCTTTACTAGACTTGGGCAGGTGACTATACAAACATGTGGCAATGTCACCTTTTCTTCACCTACTTGTGACCCAGGATCAAGTATGTTGAATGTTTAGTATTTCTCCCCAAAATTTTGCTAAGAGGTGTTGATATACTTCTGGTTTAATGCAACTTTAACTTCTTTTCTAAAGTCCTGTGTCTGCAGTGACTTGTTCATTTAGAATCTTAACCTTCATATGAAACTTGGTCACTTTTGGTTAGTTTGAAATGCTTTGCAAGTTTCATATTTATGTCCTTTTGCTTCTGGACTGTAGTTTCAAAACTGATTCCCCTGTAAGCAGCTGTGAACAGTTGTCATGAAACTGCATTTCAGCTTTAAGGGCAGCAGCTCATGCCTGGAAAACAAAAGGGAACTTTCACATAAATTTCTGTTCTTGCTGCCATTGCTTGACTTGCACCCAGCTAAGGGAGAATATGGAGACATTGCCATATTATAGAAATTTCACCTTCAGGTTTAACCAGAATAGATGTCATGAGCAAATGAAACAATGTTAAAACATCTTTTGTAGGTATTTGGGGGATTTCAGAAAATGTTAGAAGTAATTCTCCGAGTGGTATAAATTTGTTTGAACTGCTCCACAGGAGTTTGGTCTGGTTTTCAGTTTGGGCTAAAGTCTACTGGTTTCTTGCTCCCATCTTCTGAGAATCTCCTATATCTCCAGACATTCCTGGCTGGAATGTCTGCAAAATATCTGCATATATAGTACGAACAAGATAACATCATTATATATTCTTCTATTTATTTTTTTTTCTCTATATATACTAGATGTTTTTAGTTGAGTAACATTTGTTTTATCTCACAGGTGTGAAATTGCACATCTATAACTTGCTATTGCACTGTACAGATTAGATACCAAGCAGGTATTGTAAATGAGCTTGGCTTTGATAACTGTATAAATGAATTGAGTATCAAGAAAGAACAACAGAAATATTTCTCAACAAGAAAGGAGACTGTGTACAGCTCAAAACACATGATTTTTTTTTCCATTGTAGTTTAAATAACCAATCTAAATGTGTCTTAGATACTGTAATTTTCCATTAAACCAACAGAACATGAAGCATACAAGTATGAATTTTCTATATTACTACATTCAAGATGTTTCCTTAAGTCTTGATGGCACTGAGGTACTTCTGTGAATTTCTGGTGCGCTTCTGGATGCTTCTGAACATTGCCACATGGTCAGGGGATGAACTGCAGAACTGGACAAATTAAAAGTGAGGAGATGCACTATAAGATGTTACAGTTAAATTCTTTAATGGAACCTACAAGCAGAAGCTGTGGAGAGAACCAAGCTGTGTACTAAAGGGTGCACATTGCCATGTCCTGCAGCCTTGGTGAAAGTTTCAAACCTTGGACTGGTCAAACTAAACCCACAAATTGTCATTGACACAACAGTCTGGTGTTTCCTGTATGTGTTTTAGCTCTCTTGGAAGCCTGGACAAGAAGGCAGCAGAAGGTTGTAGGGTATCTTGGATATGGGGTGGCTGAGGAAGTGAGGCATTGCTTAAAAAACCAGGTAAGTGTTGTCACTGGAAGTATTTCTGTTCCCTCTGTGCCTTTCTTTAGACAGAAGAAACCCCTTCAGTTAGGGTCTAGGAGAGCTTCATTCACTGAGCCTTTTTGCTGGTGCACATCCATGCATTTGCTTGGGTGCATTAACTTTGGATTAGGATGCTTGGAAGGAGTTTGTTTGCTCTGGAGTGCAATTATCTTTTATATTGTTTTTTACAGATGTTCATCTCTGATGAAAAGTGCCAGCACCCCCTGCATTTTGCTGCTGGGTTGCTGAAGAGAGAATGCAATAAACATATCTTACACAAACTACAAACAGGTGGTTGCAAGCCAAAGCTTTTGCTTTTGCATAGGTTAATATTTCTATTGTTGTGCTAATTCCTCCTATTATTTCCTTCCTAAGTCTTTCTAAGCAAGCAGGGATAATTGGACACCATTTAGAACATTGCAACACAAAACCCCCTACATCCTTCAGGTTTAAAAGGTAAAGACATTAGTATCAATGCTTTTATTTGAGTAATAAAACAAAACAAGATGTGCAGTTATTTTGTAATAGCAGCAAGCTCAGGCAATATGGAGAGTTACTAGGCCTTTTTTGCATGTTTTCTCACCTTACCAGTTCAGGTAATAGTGAATCAGGGGTGGCATTTCCATACTTTATACCATTACAGCAGAGATTTTATAACAATAATAGCAGTGATGGCATAGGCTCACTAGCTTTATACTTTATACTGAGTTTTCCACACAATAAACCATACACAAATGCTCATGCTCACACACATATACCTAGGTGTGTGTATGTACATGTAGAAATATATGTATGTAGCTATAAAAAAAGACCTACATTTATTCATCTCTGATTTGTATTAAAGATGAAAAGATCCACAATGTACCAATGAAGTCTTTCATTAATGTGTACAAGTAAAATTCTGATTACAAGTAAAATTCTGTATTAGCGCAGTATCTTTGTCAAAACACAGAAGAGCACTTACAGAATAAAATGCTCTCAGGCATAAAAGTCTAAAAGTCCCCAGAAGTAGATTCTGTCACATGCTAAACGTGCTGGCTCCATTCCAGGAATGCCTTGGAGCTGATGCTGGACCTCAAGGCTCTCAGGACCACTTGTGCCCTCACAGGTCAGTGCTTTGATGAAGTGGGGACAAGAGGGTCAGTGTGTGGCTGAGCTGAGCCTTCACTGAAATGGGACTGAGTAGGAAACAGGACACACTAAATAGGACTGAATGCAGAAGTGATCTTGTGAGCATGATACTGAGGTAGGACAGCAGATTTTAGGAGTGAATACATAGAATTTCCCATGCATGTGTGAGCTGGGATGTGTGTCCCTGGTGGGTGACTTCCCTGCACATCAAGCCCAGTGCCACCACACTTGCTCTAGTCCTGCTGCACAGTCTGGTTGCATTTGGGGCTTATTATTTCTCAGGTGTAAGAGGTCCTTCTGCCTACAGCCTAAACACAATCCCTCTGTGGCTTCCAGCTCAATTTGGGGTGGCCTCTGGGCTGAGCTGGCTGCACTTGGAGATGCTTCAGTTCTCCTGCAGTAACAGGGACACCAATGAAGGGAGATGGGGACTATTTTGCTTAGGAAGGGCTTGGATGCTGTAGTGGTGGATTTCAAGGAAATACTTTATTTTGAAGTGTCAGATTCTTAAGTACATACATTGGATAATGTGCTGAAATGTAGTGCAATGCATCAATTAAAAAAAAATATATTTAATTAAATAAAAGTATTAAAATCTCGGTGACAGAGATAAGTTTGCTTTTAAAAGGTAGTAACAGGAGAGCCCCAAATAAGAGAAGAGCCCCTGAGTGATTCTTTTTGCTTAGGACTTGTAAATCTACAAGGATTAATAGGAGCTTGCTCACATTTGCTTTCCTTGTATGGAATGTGATGGAGTTTTGACATTTTTAATGTTTAATTTACGGGCAGGGTACATTTGATAATATTTGCCTCCCTCCTTACAGAAAATAGTTTCTCAGTGACTCCCTAAGCTAATTTCAGGTTGATTCTGTAAATATTGCTCCCCTGTGAAGGAGCTGTATTCTGCCAAGTTCTACTTCAGACCAGACCTGCTGCTGATGTAGATACAAAGATGGTCCAAATAATCCCTGGTTTGACAGAGGTGATGTGTGGGTTGTCCAAGTGTCATGCTCTATAGAGAATGAAATTTGGTGCCACCAGGTACCAAAGATATATTTATGGAAAAAAACCCAAACAAAGTAACCAGGAGTAGGGTTTTAAAACCAGGTTGGGTTGGGGTTTTTTTGTTGCTTTTTTTTAAAATTACATACATTACCCCTTTGAAAAATAGTATTTTTATTATTTATTAATTGTTATTATTTATGAAAATTTTTTTATTTGAGGCATTCTACTTTTATGAGTTTTCTTGAGAAAGTAGTTTTGCATTTAAAAAGCCTTAATTTTCATGCACAAACAGTGAGAAGTAGTTGATTGCTGCCCCTTTTTAGTAAAAGAACAAGGTGGTCTTGCTTAACTGTGCATTTTACTATTTGTAAAACACTGAAAGAAATCTCACCAGAACTCAAAAGAATTTATTAGATGCAAGAGCTTAAAAAGCATGCAGAAAATTAAACTTTACAGCTGTTAGTTTTGCTGAGAAGTACCAACAGTGACCTAGTGAGAACTGAGCCTCCATGATCCTACGTAAAACAGAAACTGCATCAACTAATTTCACCCTGAAATCCCTCAGCACCATTTCTGGGGATAGGACTTTTCCTGATGACTAAGGGAGAGCAGATTCTCTGTCCCCAGCCCTGGCAGCCTGTGCCACATCCCTCTCTCCTTTATCATTTCACTGGTTTTCTGTCTTCCCTCCTAGAGAGGGTTTGGGATTCAGGGGTAGCAAAGCGCTTGGTTCAGGACTTAACGTGAAGACTGTCATAGAGCAGAGGTTACTGAAGCATTTATCTTTTAAGAAATAGCATACATTTCCAGAATTGCAGTGTATGTGTTTTGTAAACAGGTCTGAGAAATAAATGGGTCCTTCTTGGGGCTTTCCAACCTTAATAATGTCTTTTTTGTGTCTGTCTCACTTACGTGAGCTATTCTGCTGTACCCTCCTATATTTCTTGTCTTGAAGTTTGGGGAGATACATTGGTTTGTTCCTCTGCATTGCATAAAAAATATATTTTTAAAGAGAATTGATTAAATTGAAAAAGAACTACAAGATATCTTAAAATACAGCTTTCTTATAACCTGGAACATTCTGTGAAGTCTTTGCAGGATATAAAAATATCAGGAAACAAATTCTGCTAGATGACAAAAGATGATCTTATTCCCTGTCAAGGACAATGATAGAACAGCAATCTTGGGCAGATTTGATATCCTTTGAAGAGCAAAGACTGTTATCAGTAGGAATTCAAGATAAAGTTTACTGTAAAAAAGCCCTACTGACAAACTTAGCAAAGATCAGCACTTCCTATGCCAGAATTTATAAAATGAAGTGGTAAAGCCAGCAGCAGAGGGCTAACATTAAATGATGGTGAAAAGGCACAGCTCCTGTTCACACCCTAAAAAGAAGAACATTCATAAGGTTTATTGGAGGAAAAATAGTTCTCATTTACATATAGATGAGATGAAAAGGAAACCTACATTTCATAAATCCCTTGGCCTTATGTCTACAAAGTTTATCCAAGGGACCACGTCAGTCTTTTTAAAAAATGCTGTATTTTATCAAAATTCTCTACAGCAGATTACCTCCAAGTGAGAAATGAACTATGGGGGGAGATGAATGAATGGCACAAACCCCTGTTTATACCACTCACAAGCTGTGGGAAAGATCTTCTTTCAGCCAACAGGAATTCTGCCTTGGAGCTCTGCTGAGCTGAAGAGGCAGAGCATGGGTGAGTACATTCAGCATCTGAGAAACTTCAGTGTCACTGAATCAACTCTGTTATATTTACCTGCAGAAAAATCAAAAGAGAATGCAAGAGGTACAAGGTAAAGAAACCTCTTTTACACCCTTGATGACTGGACCAGAGGGAGGAATGGACTTTGCTTCCAGGGAGAGGACGAGGGATTATTTAGAGCAAGGATGGAGAACAGACAGTGGAAGGGAACTGGCAAGGAAAGGGGGGCTGAAGTTGGCACAATCAGAAAATGAAACAACTAAAAAATCTCCAAAAAGTGAGAACTGCTTTGAATACAGACCTGACCCAGCAGACACTCAGTCTGAGCAGGAGAATATTTCATTGTGAGTACAGAATTGTACCTCTGTTGACTTACTATGAAAAAATGTTGACACTGCAGTGTGCACTGTACTGCCATTGAACTGAACAGTCGTTTTACTCAGGAATTGTACCCGTTCATCAGTATTAGGCAGAGAATTATCTTCCTTATTAAGCAATGGGCACATGCCTGGTGAAAATCCAAGAATGGGAACCAATCCTGTTAGGCTTGAGCTCAGTTTTCACACAGGAGAGCTTCCTTTGGCCAGGACCCTCTGCAATACCCTAACTCCTCCCTCCTGGCAACTGGAGGGATGCTCAGGTGTGCAGCCCTCCTCCCAGTCTTGGGAAAAGCCATAGTCTGGGCAGGTTTACCTTGGCAAGTTGTCACAGAAGGTAAAAAACGAGATTTGTAGGCCTCTTTACCCTCCTCAAAATGTTCCTAGAGCTGTTCTTCCATCTTCTTTGGGAAGCTTCCTTCTTCTTCCTTCCAGAGAACCAAGGTGTGTGTGCACACTGTTATTTTATAATCATATTACTAGTGACAATGGGTAAATATTTAGGAGTTCCTAGCTAGCCCAGTTATGCTACAACTAGTAGATAATATCTGTGTCTGCTGAATTTCCTTTCTGCTATTAGAATATCTTCTTTCAAATAGCAAACTGCCTATCACTTACTAATCTGGCCATTGTGTAACTAATACAATAAATATGTCTCCTGTAAAGTGCAGTGAAGTAATGAGCAATTTAATGAGTTAAGCAAAGAAAGATAGAAAGTGAAAATAAGAAACCATGGAAACTACCTCACTAATCCTAGCAGAGTGCCAGCAGACTAATGAAGACAGACGGAGGGTGAAAATGAGAATAAAAAGGAGAAACAGCTCACTGAAGGCAGAGACTCAAGATATGTGTGACTTTAAAAGATTTCTGTGTTTGCTCTTTGCACTAAGCAAACATTTCCTGTTTTCACAATTGTCCAAGAATGGTTTTCTGCCAAGGACACTGATTCAAAAAGGCTGTTTGCAGCCAGATCCTTTTACTAGCTTTTTATTTCTTGGTATCCAATCCCAAACTGACCAATTTACTGGGAATTCCAAGGAAATGGTGCCATTTGGAGATGTTAGCTGACCTTTTTCCTTCCCCCAGATTAAGTACTGATGAATCCCTGTACACTCTCAGCTGTGATGGAAAGTCTGCTGCCTTTCCAGGTTTGGTTAAAAAATCATATTCAGAGTAGGCTGGTTCTTATCTGGGGTCCACTACAAGGAAAGGGGTGTGTGAAATGAAATGCTTCTTGCTACTCAGAGGCAACTTGGGATGTATTTTCCTCTGGGTGATGGGCAAGTCCATGAGGGAGAAGGTTTTAATATCTCAATAGGCATCATTTCTAAGACTGAGGACTAGGGAAAATTTTAGGTTTGACATGTGTTGTTGTTAGTGCTGTAAGAGAAAGGTGAGAGCCACCATTTTATGGTCATGTTTTTAATTTTTGTATGACTTAACATGTCACTCTTGCCTAATTTTACAGTAGTGAAATAACAGGAAAACAATGAAGGCTCTTCCATTCCTTTTCATGCTTGACCATATGAACTGATGTATTCTAAAAACCCTTAATGTAAGCTTTAGTTACTTGAGAGTCTCACCAAGAAGCTGGGAGCCTTCATGTAATTACTGCTGTGAGGAGAAAATCACGATGGGCACTGAATCAGGCAGCAGTGGGTTACTGGGGTTTGTCTGATATACACAAATCCCTAGTGAAAATTTCTGGACAAATAATCAGGGGGAAGAAGTCCTATCCTTGAAAAAGACAAAATTTGGCAGATATATACCTGAAAATTTGTCTTAAAAAAAAACCTTGATAATTAAAATTTCCTGGATTTCCCTTTTTGTCCTTTCCCTTTCTGTTACTTGGAAAGTAGAAATAAAAATAGATAAAAGGAAATTTAAAAAATCTAGTATACTTGATCTTTGTATGGAACAAAGCTGATTTTAAAATATCTTAAAATTGTCTCTGAAACTGTGGCATAGTTCTGAAGTTGTTTTAATTAAGAGCATGGAGTGACTGCTCTTGGAAATGGTTGCATTAACTGTTTTGCTGCTCATTTTGTCTGAATTAATGGTTACCCTATATCCAAAATCACAACAGTCACTATGTGCCTGAAGCTAATTCCTAATGCTGCTTCAGGAAGAAGAACACTTTTCTCAAGAGGTATTTAAAACCTCAGAGTTACAGTGTATTCCTTATTCTCCTAGGCTAAAGGTTTTCTTGTGTTTTTTGGTTTCATTTTCTGGTACAAAACATAAAACTTAGCAGAACAGACAACTTCTGTGGCTGATGATGTAAACTTGAAGCTTAGGGCAGACCCCTGTAGCAGAGGTCTCCATGGGATCAGCTGTGACCAGATCCTATTCCAGTGTGTGCTGTGTACCCAAACTGTGCTGCTGTTGGGATCAGACTGTCCTCATGTCTCTTAGGGACTGGAACTCCACAACCTCAGTGTTTCCTGACATAGCTTTTGCCTTTAATAACACCTTGGAGCAGAGGGACCCACACCTGCTTCCAGGATGGTGAGGCACATCTTGGGAACATGTCAGGTAAATGAGGCTGTTTATGAGAAGCCTGTTCTAGCCAGTTCAGTGGTGTGTAATTTAAGACTGTGTTTTAGACCAAGGGTGGGGGACTCTCATGTAGTGGGTTAATACATACACGACCTTTAGCACACCCTGACCTTCCTCAGCCTGAGATAATGTTCCATAACAAATTTATTGAGTTGGGGTGATGATTTGTCAGCCACCAGAAGTCACTTGGTAAGAACAAAAGGGGGGTAGGGACTGAGAGGAGTCTGCCAGTTGGGAATGCTCTTATTTTATTCTCTGCATCTTTATGTGCAATGTCTGAATCCTGCCTGTCCTCTGACTGAGCACTGATTGATAGTTTTGCCTTATTTACCTTCTGCTTGATCTTGCAGTTTGTCAGTGGTTGCCCCTTTACAATCCAAGGTGTTGAGAGCACAGCCCCCGTCTGCACAGCTCTGACCTGCTGCTGCCCACCTGCAGCTCTATTTAGAATGCTGTGTAAGTTAATAGGTAATAATTCATCCATAAAACAAATTCTCTGTGGCCAGAAGCAATATGCAGCTTCAGAAAATGCCAGTGCAAGATATTCTTCGTAGACGAAGATATGGATATCCAGTCTCATCATAAATTCTTCAGAAAGTGGAGTGAGAATATGTGAGGTTTTAAGTCACTTTTTTGCATTGTTATTTGTTTTTTCTGTATTCAGACATTAGACAAGAAAAATATTTTTACAAAAAAAATATCTGGTATGTTTTTAAACAGAGTTGGGGAACAGGGAATTTGTCTAAGGGAAAAGTTTCTAATGAATGTTTACTTGACTAGAAGGGGTGTGCTTATATGGTTGTATTTTTATGGATAAAAATTCCTTTTGTTTTATTTTCATATATATGGTTATATTTCCTTTTTCCAATTGCTTTGTGAATGATTATAAGCCTCACCTTTTATCTAAATGTGTTAGAAATTTTATGGAAAAAGACCTTTGAAGAAGAGGATTCAGTGGCTTTAGGACTTGCAGCCATCCATGAAAGCACAAGCATGCTGGTGTGACCTTGTGTGTTCAATGAAACCATCAGACCAGTCTGCACTGGACTTTGGAATATGAAAATTTGCAACTAATCACAGATAATATGCAGTATAAATATAAAAAATAGATTTATTGGCAAAAATGCAGTAGAGCAAGCGATGGTGAGATTTTGGGGTGCTGTGCTGTTTTCCTTCCTCTTTCCCTTGCCACATTTTCTCTTCTCTTGGCAAAATGTGAAAGAAAACCTGTAAAAGAGAGAGAAGCCAATAAAATAATATTTACTGGTACAACACCTATGAATAGAATTTGGTAATTTTTGCTTATCAGTTTGAAGTAAGCTCATTGAGATTTTATTAGGTGAAAAGGTTTGAAAAAATACTAAAATATACTCATTAATATTTCACTATCTTTTAGAATAATGATTTTTTCATTTGCTTCCCCCTGGGCTGTAGACCCTTGTGGTCATATCAGCTGCTATGAAGACCTCACTTTTCCACAGCTTTTTGCATCACGTTTAAAACATTGTAGATAGGACACAAAATGAATTGCCTGCCTTAATTCTCTTGCAAAGGACAATGGTATTAATTTAAGGATCAAGTTAACATACACTTTTATGAAATTAACTCTGGAATTATATGTCTGCAAATGTAATGCTGCTTTTTCTGAATAATACTGCTACTGAGCACATTAATAAATTATTGCTGTCTCCTATGATTACAATAAAATATTTTAAAGTGAAAGCCAGAGATGCAATTAAATTAATGGACTCAAGGAGAAACATAAAGCTCTAGGATGTAACAGTGTAAAAGGCCATCTCATGGTTGTGTGAGCCTTTTGAGCATCAGATGGATTTTCATTATCAGGAGATCAGAATTCTTTTAGATCCCACGTTGACATTAAAGGCAGGATACCATGAAAGTAATACTTAATATTAAGCTACATGTACACTCCAAAGCTAAGAGCAGATTCTCATTCTTGGGCAAGGATTTCAAGCCCAGTGAGCTCACCTCTGTCTTTCAGTGCATTCTTCTCTCCTAGTCCCATTTTATGAAATTCACCTGCTGATTCCCTGTTTCCAGGGTCCTTAGAGAGGCATAAGAGGTGACCTTGAGCATTGCTGTGAAGTACTATGAGTAATTCTTATTTCAAGGAATTAATTTTTTTTTTCTAATGCAGAGCCTTTGTCAGCCGAAAAATTAGTCATATGGGATTTCATTGCATTATTGTATTTAGGTTTAGGTGTTCAGACACAACAGCACAAGAAACTTCCTGAACTACAGCAGTCCTGGGACTCCTTCCCTGGGGTATCTTCCTTTGAAGGAAAGAGGATTTTTGCCATAGCTTGCAGTAGGAAGGGTTTATTGCATTAAGGATATGAGCCCAAATAAAGGGGAAAAATAAAATTGTGCATTTCTATTTTTGTTGGTACAAGTCAATGTGTTGCAAGGGATGAGGATTTTCAGAGGATGGGTTGTATGGTGCTGAATTGATCCCATGCCTCCAGTTTATGTTTCCTTACAGTAGTGTTGTGACAAATTAATCCTGTAATGGTTAGTGTTGATTGTCTTTTTGTCAAATGTTGTTCTGTTGTTCCTGAAGAATGGGAAGATTTTTTTACAAGCTCTTTGTTCCTTAAATACTTGTTCAGTGCCCTTTGAAATATTTCAGTGTATTATACCAGTGATCATACATGAAGTATCCGTGAAGTAAATCAGCCCCAGTGGTTCAATACCATTTTAATTGAATTGTCTTTGTATTTAAATTGAAATAGTCAATTGCAGAGGTATATTTACCCAGGAAGCCCAGCTTATAAACCCAATTTATTCTGTATCTAACAGAAAGAGACCTGCATCAAATTATAGAGCCAGAAGCCCCAAGTATTAGATGTGCATCTTTCCTCAGCAGACTGCCCCTTTAAATTGGTCTCAGAGAAAAAAAGAGTGCATTTATAATTTAGCTTGTCCTGAAGGAGAACTCTTCTTTGTGGGAGGATCCTCTTTAATTACAACTTCACAGTAATAAGATGAGAAATGAGCAAGCAAGAAAGTACTGCTGGAATGAGACATGATAAATCAGTTTGTCCAGCAAGCACGTTTATACCAGATCTATCACCACATTCAGCATGGCCCTATCTTTCTTATTTCAATAAGGAAATCTCATGGAGAAATTTTAATTGCATACTATTAGGTGAAAGTCAATGTCCCATAATGAGCAAAGTGAAACCTGCATTTTTTCTTCTTTTATCTTCATGCTTTGAGTTCCCAAGGATTAACACGAAATGATTTGCCCTTAAATTGCACTCTTTTTTTTTTTTTTTTTTTTTTTTTTTTTTTTTTTTTTTGTTCATTTGTCTGAAGGATGTAGATTTTAGGGAATTTAAAAGGCACCAAGCTTTTGCTGTATGCTTCATGCTTGCAAGTTGGGAGTCAGAGGGGAAAAAAATTTCCAATTTTCAAAGTCTCCTATTGTTAAGGGTGACTGAATGGCAGCCTGCAATTATATGATTTCAATGTAATTCATTCAGAAGGGAAGAGGCTGGTTCATAGATGCCTGGCTTAAAAGATTGGCATTGCTGTGTGATTAATTTCCAAACTTTGGAGGTATTTTCAACAGCATACAATGGAAGCATGTGACAGTGACATTTTCTGGATTTGTGCTAGGATTGCTTTATAATTGAAGTGCTAGGCTTGTGGGGACCACATTGTCATTGGAGTTTCATTTTTCATGTTTGTGTGCATAAGGGCATGATATAAATATAAATATACATCCCTGAGTACACATCTGCACATATGTATATGTGAGCACACATCCATGTGATGTGTGGAATTGTACAGGGGGAAATTATTCTGCAGATGTCTTTGCAGCATCTTTGTTCTTGCTCCTTTCACTTAGCTGTTATTTTCCCTTTCACATAGGAAAGGTAATGAAGAAGTTAGTTCTTGAAAGAGTTGTAGTTTAATGTTTGATTTAGGATATTTAATTTGTGGGGATTTTGGTTTGGTTAATTTTTTTTTTTTTGATTGAATTAAATTTGTGAGTTACAGTTACAGGCAAAAATTGTTATAATGGGCAGCTGGGAAGTACCTTCTCTACAACAGCTTTTTTTTGGGCCATTGTTTGTTATGCTCAATGAATTCCCCAATTACTCCTATTTTAAACTGTGCCAAATCTTCATTATCAGAGCTCAAACAACATGAAACTTACTTGTACAGAAAAGAGTGAATCAGAATGATTCAGAAATGAAAACAGAATGCTTTCTACTTCCCACCAGAAGATGCACAGCCTGTCTATCTCAAACAAAAAATAACTGAGGGCAACAAGCTCAAAAATTTGACTCAAAAAGTAATATATGCAGGTTTTGTCTATATAAATGGATTTTCCTAGTTTTGAACTTATAGGTTTCATAGTGCAAGGTTTTGTTTTTGTTTTTTTTATATAACCAGGATAATCCTTTCAAAACATAAGTTATCACTTTTGCTATATTTGTATGAGTCTGAGAAATCAGCTTGAAGAAGGATGTTCCACTGAGAGGAAAAACTGGGCTTAAAATTGGAACGCTGCATGGACTTGATTCTAGCTGAAAATTTTCTGATAAAATAATTTTTGTCAGACAAAACAGGTCAGCTATTCCTTCTGCTGGAAAACTCACACCAGTTTCAGAAAAAAAGCTTCTTGAGATGAAGATCCCAGGGACAGGTCAATATTCTTTGGGTTTCATGAAACCCTGTGAAAGTTTTGAGATTCAGAAATATTTTTTAATCTGTGGCAGAGAAATACCCCTCTCTAAATATAGATGGTTCCCTCTCCAAGCCCAGTCTAAACTTCAGACCAATACAAATGCCTCGGGGAATGAGATAAGTGAAAGAGGTAAAAAGAAGTGAATCAAGTTCTTTCAGTATTTCTCTTGTGAGAAAGATTGTTGAGTACTTGCAGGTCTGAGGTGTCAAAACTCCATCCAGCACAAGTCTTGCTGGCTTGTAAGGGAAAAAAAAAAACTTGTAAAAATAAAAATTCCTAGTCAGGAGATTTTTGCCAAAAGCTGGGAAAATGATATTGCAGTGCCAGATTACTTACAGCCCAAATGCCCAAATCTGCATGGTGATCAGAAGCCCTGAGCTGAATTTACCTGGGGCAAGGCAGACTACTTCTGCTTTATATTTCACAGGATCATGGAATGGTTTGGGTTGGAAGCAACCTTGAAGACCATCTAGTTCCAGCCCCCCTGCATGGGCAGGGACACCTCCCACTGGGACAGGTGGCTCCATGTTCCATCCAACCTGGCTCTGAACAATTCCAGGGGAGGGAGCATCTGCAGCCTCCCTGGACATTTCTTGGTCAAAACCTTTACCCGGTTTTGACTTGTGATGAGAGGTTCTGGGTTGCTGCTCTGGTTTCTATATGGCATCTCTTAGCTTGTGCAGCATCCCCATGCATTATATAGGTTCCTTGCTTAGCCAAGACTATCAGGACCTTACCAAGTGTAGAGACATTTCTATTTGTCTGGGTCTCACTGCCTTTTCAGAGTAACCCTCTCCTTGGGATGGGGTCTTTAGGAGGCCAAAATATTATCGGGCTAGAGATTGCTTTTGGCATTTCAGTAAACTGAGGTCATCTTTTGAGTGAACCCATTATCACTGCAGGAAAGTGCTGGGGAATGTGGAGCAGCTGAGATCCAGCGTTAGGAAATGATAAAAGCTGTTAAAAATGTCAGATTGTCTGTCTGGTCCTGATGGCAGCAGAGCACAGAGGAGGGGATGGAAAGGTAAGGCTGGAGAGGCCTGTGCAGGTTGTGTTTCCTTCCCTCGGTGAAAGGTGGGTTTGTGTGCTGGACACACAGCAGGTGGGGGAAATTCTTCTCTCAGTATGAAATGATTGTCTATTTGTTCTGCTTGTGGAGCTCCCATTACTTCTGGTGGGGCTCATGAAAAGAGTTCTGAGTGGGAAGCCAAGAGCGACTGTGATTCAGAGATGATCAATTTGCCCCATAACGTGTAGGTAGTTTTATGAGCTCTCTGTTCAAGTTGCTTTACACTAAAATTGAAACTCTTAAACAATGACCCAGTTGTACAGTCAGCTGGTCCCACTGCTGTGCACAAACGTCACCTTTTTGGGTGGTTTTTTGCATACTGTTTGTGATGTTAGGGATACAGGACTGCAAGGGGCTTCTACCATCAGTCCAGACCATTGATATCAAAAGAAATTAAATTTTATTATATCATTCATAGAGCATCATTCTCTTCTCCCAACATTTTTTGTTTTGTAGTGTTCAAGGATTTCTAGTGTCCAGTAATAGCTATCTCGAAATAGTTTCAATTTTAACTTACAGTCAAAATAGGCTCATAATACAAATTAAGTGGCTGTATACTTTTACCAAATCTTGCATGAAACACACAGAATATGCAGCTCTAGGCTTGGGCAGCTGTGGCACATTGCAAATCAGCAAAGGAGGCATTTGGAATGATTCATGACAAAAGGAGAAATGTGCCATGCTATTATTAAATGATATTTAATGTATTTATTTATGTTGCAGTGATGCAAACACAGAATTTTCACTTAAATGAAGGAGGCTGATGGAAGTTGGTTCTATGCAGTGGCTGTCACGTGCCCTTGATGTCAGAGGCTCTAGAGGCATCTGGGCTCAATCCCTCTGAGTGCCACTTTGTGCCTGAAAAGAGCTGTCTGTCCTGTGCCACCACCTATTTCCAGAGTGTCACAGGGATGCAAAGCTCTGTGAGGCTCTGGCTGTCTCTCTCACTGTCTCTCTGGTCCAGAGAACATCCTAATCCAGTCAGAGAGCAAAAAGGGAACTTGTGCTCCCTGTATCCATGTTTTCAATGCACTGTCAAGTGGGGTGACACTGGTGGGTTAAGAGAGCTTGCCTGGGGCTTGCCATGGTGTCTGGTGTAGGTTAACACAGCTGCTCAGGAGAAATCCTCCCTTTGCAAGATATACTGGAGTTCTATTGACTTGCAAAACTATAGAAATAAGGTCTTCTGTTTCCATTGTAGGCCTTTAACTGTACAATGACTGTTTCTTATTTATTTTTATCTCTAATGCCACGTTTAAATTTCCAAGCCTGACTGTGGGCATGAACTACTCCATTTCAAGTATTTCTCACTCTCCTAGACACTGCAATTTCCTATTTTTGGGAAATATCCCTTTTGTTGTAGATATCTTTTCCTTAATTTATTTACATAGAGAAGTGGAGGTGAACAGCACATACAGCAGTCTGCACACTGATACAGGAATTCTTATGTTTTGTTCTGTCTCAAGAAATGACTTTCCCTTAAGATCTCCTGTTACACTGATTGCTTTATTTTAAAAGTTTTGAATTTGTTAAAATTGCTGCTGAATTGAATGTGTAATTCTTCTTACGTACCAGCTCTGAAGCTATTGACACCCTGTGCAATTAGAAAAATTATTTTCCAGTTCATAGGATCATATTTGGGTTGGAAGCAACCTTCAAGATCAGCTGGTTCCAACCCCCCTGATATGGGCAGGGAAACCTCTCACTGAAGTTCTTTTTTCCTTCTTGCAGTAATACTGGGGGGAAAAAAAGTCCCTGCTATGTGATACCATGGTGTAAAGCTCCTGCTGAACATAGTCAACATGTGTATGTATCAGAAAAGGTCTTTTGCTTTAAACCCACATGTAATGGTTTCCTAAACATGGGGGTACTTGCTGTGCTTGGTCCCCAGGGAAATTACCTGGTTTGCATTTTCTGTGGTCTCTGAACCAGTAAGCAGATTATCAGAAAGGAACTCTGTACAATTTCGAAGCAGTGTCATCAAATTCCTTCAGCTACTGAGTTTGATGTGCTTTGGAGGCCTTGGTTACATGAAATGGCATGAATAGATTTTTTTTTTCCCTGAAAGGATCATTTCAGGATCAGAAACATGAGGACTATGAAATCCTTTAGAGTCCAAATCAAATTTCTTTCCCTGGATTCAAAGCTCTTAGGGTTTTCTACAACACCAGTCTATATTGTATGGAACTGTCTTTGTGACCTAGAGAAGTAGAACAAGGCACTAGAAAATAATTCTGTAATCCAAGACATCCTCTCCTGGCTGTAAGGGGTAACATAAAGACCCACATAGCTAAAATACCTGATTTCAGCAATGGACAAAGGTCTTTAACCAAGGCTGAAGAATTCATTTAAGTCTTGATCATAGACAGACCTGCAAGGGTGAGCTAGCTGCAAGGTGGAAGGAGATTTCCTCCCTGAAGATTCCTTGACTCAACAGCCCAGCCCCTTACTTACCCAGTGTACTCACTTTTTCAGGCCAGTGACCCACTGACTGCAGTGATGAAAACTTGGTGGTGTTTGACCTTTCCATCTGATTAAAATACTGGATGCTGGGTTTAGCCAATTTGGATACCCCCATGGCATTTTGAATGCAGGATGACTCTATAATATAAATTAAAAAGACAGTGACAGGGCTTTTCTTGTACAACTCTTTAATACAAGCTGTAAGACACAGAGGGGCTTGGTGGTTTCTTTGTGGCTCGTTTCTTTCCTGCTCTCTGTATTTTCAACTAAGGGGACACGGTCCCCTGCCAGTAGATGCAGGCTATTTAAATGCTCCATTGGAGAGGGATTAAAGTTTATGCAAGGTCACTGGGGATGTGATAATTATAATCACAGGTTTTTGGCTCCACAATGACAGCCATTTGTTATTTTCGCTCGAGTAATTCCTGCAGCTTGGAGCTGTTGACAAGCGTGCACTGATTTACTGGCCCCCCCAGGTCCCAAGGCAGTGTCCCCTCTGAAGTCTGACACCCCTGCCTGGCTCCTGCTGCTTCCAGTATCTTTGCTGCTGCGAGCTGCAATACTGACTGAAAATTGGAGAAAAATATTGTGTTAGTTTATAATGGGATCAGAGAGAGAGAGAGAGAGACATAGGGTTGCCGAGTTTGTTCCTACTCTGCAGCTTCCCCACTCCCCTTCCAGGGCTGAATGTTGTTCCTGTGTTGTGAGGGAATTAATAAACTACTGATGTGCTTTGCAGTGTAAGACCTTTGGGGTGTTTTTGTGATGGAGAGGCCTTAAGAACTTGGATGCAAAGATTGAGAAGAAAAAAATACACTCTTTTGAGAAGCAAATCTCCATTCTGTCTCTTCAGCCTCCTCGTCTCCCTTTCCCTTTCTTTTTGATTTATGTTGCCTTATTTTGTTTGTTTTTGCAATCAGAGGTAAGAGCATTTTAGTATATATTAAATGGTGATAAATTGAGAATAGCTGATGGGTTAGGGCCAGTATGACATTTATCTTTATGGGTGGGGAGATTGATAACTCATGAGTGGCACGAAAATATCAAACAAAATCACTTAATAGGGAATCTGTTTTTTGGGAGAGCATTTTTCTTTTATGCAGGCGCGTGACTGTCATGATAGCTCTTTATATTTTGTTTATTCAGCTTACCTCTTCTTTGCCCAGGCCTCCAATTTACTCGCTCCTTTCCCTCTCTAAAACACTCCAACCTCTCCAATTTGCATTTAATACATTTAATACATGACCTTTCTCTCTTGCCTGCTGAACCTTCAACACCAATTGGTCCCTTATCTACAGTTCAAACTTCCCTTTACATTCCAAAGTCTTCTATCTCTGGTCCCCCATCTATGCTCTCACTTGTAAGCACCAACCAGGTCCAGGACACTTCTAAATGTCTCTAGAAGGTATGATGGCAGGGGAGAAACCAGGGAGGCTCAGTTCAATGCCAGATAAGCATGCAGACTTCATAATTTTCACAAGCAGCCTGAGAGCCTTGTCTAACAAGGCTTGTCTTGCCTAGGCCTGGCAATTTCCCATAGCCAGCACTGCATCCCTCTTTCTTCCTGCTCTGGGGAGTTGAATTTGGATTTGTCTTTGTTGTTTCCTTGGTACTATTCAAGCTCAGGCTTCTTGCTGCTTCCTTGTCCTGGTTTGAGAGGACCAGGGTAGAAAAGCCCAACTTGGAACAGCAGCAGCAGCTGCCAGGCTGGTGATGAGGCAGTGCTAATGAGGAGCAGCTGAGCCCATGGGAGAAGAGGATGGGACAGGTGACCCAAATGGAGCAATCACAGTGCTCCTTCCCATGGGGCTCAGTATAAAATGGCTCCCAAGAGAGCCCTCTGGGCTAGCTGGGTTAAGGCTCCCCTGCCACTGCTTCTGGTTTCCACACGGGAGAAGGACATTATTTACTGAGATAGGTTGCTTTCTACCTACTCAGGGTTTTTTTGACTTTAAAGTCTCTGTCCTTTATTCCTTTCTTCCCTCTAGGAATGTCTGGTGGATGGAAGGATGACCATGAGCCAGCAATGTGCCCTTGTGGCCAAGAAGGCCAATGGCATCCTGGGGTGCATTAGAAGGGGGGTGGTTAGTAGGTGGAGAGGTTTTCCTCCTTCTCTGCCCTGCCCTGGTGAAGCCAGATCTGGAATATTGTGTCCAGTTCTGGGCTTTTCAGTTCCAGAAGGACAGGGAACTGCTTGAGAGAGCCCAGTGCAGAGCAACCAAGATGACTGAGGGAGTGGAACATCTCCCTTAGGAGGAAAGGCTGAGGGAGTTGGGGCTCTGCAGCTTGGAGAAGAGGAGAATGAGGGGAGACCTCATCAATGTTTATAAATACGTAAGGGGTGAGTGCCAGGAGGATGGAGTAAAGCTTTTCTCAGGGGTGACTGACAATAGGACAAGGGGCAATGGTGATAAACTGTAGCATACACAGTTCCATAAAAATATTAGGAAGAATTTTTTCACTGTGAGGGTGACAGAGCACTGGGACAGGCTGCCCAGGGAGGTTGTGGAGTCTCCTTCCCTGGAGCCATTCCAAGCCCACCTGGATGTGTTCCTGTGTGACCTGCTAGAGGTGACCCTGCTCTGGCAGGGGGGTTGGAATAGATGATCTTTCCAGGTCCCTTCCAAGCCCTGACTTTCTATGATTCTACGAATAACAGAGAGCATCTGTCACTGCACAGCCACTGTCCAGACTGTGACATTTTCTTTCTCAGTAAATCAGGAAAGTCTTTCTGGCTGTCTCCAAATAACCAGCATCTTATCTCCAAGTCTCACCATTAGTCCCAAGATAAATGTCTAGCTAGCTTTCTGCTTAGTTTCCATTTGATGTTCCTCCTGCAGAGCACCAAGTGACTTCCCCATTTTCTATGTGAGGAAATAATTCTTTTCCACCCAGTTGTGCATCTGGAAAGGTTCTGACATCACTGATCAGGCTGTATTCTTCTTGTCTCCTGACACCACTGTGTCCTTTTACATTCTATTGGAGAATTTAAGACAGCTTTCTCACATTTCAAACCCCTTTTGCTTGAGTTTTTCTTTTTAGGATGTCTTAGAGTAACAGGCTGCCCAGGGAGAGGTTGAGTCACCATACCTGAAGGTATTTAAAAGACATGTATGCCCATCTTAAAGACATGGTTTAATGTTGGACATGGAAGTGTTAGGTTTGCAGTTGGACTCTTTGGATCTTTTCTGGCCTGAATGACTCTGTGAGTATGGATTTTGTGTGCTCAACAGAATTTTTCATACTCTTTATTCCTTTAACCCTCTACTCTGTCTGTTTACCAGTCTTGACTGTTACTGATTAATGTTACACTATAGTTTCCAAAATTTGAATCACATATACACACAGCTTTTCTCATGCTGATGATCCCAGTATGGGTATATTGTCTCAATAATTTGTAACTGGGGCCATGAGCTCACTATCAAGGTGAAAACCATTTTATTTACCCTTGAAGCTTAATTTAACATTTTTCTCCCATCTCTAGTTTCACCTCCAGAGCAACAGGAACATTTCCCCTTATTTAAATCCTGCTTCAGCAGCAAGCCTTACTTGTGTTATTTCTTTCCAAGCTGTTGTAATCTTCCGTGTTTATCTCTGCCTGCAAACTTGGCCCCATTTCACTGTGAGCTAATTGAAAGAACTTTCAAAGCTAAGTGGACAAAGTTCAGGAGAAAGGAAGGTTTGCTGTCTGCTTTTTTTTTATCCAGCAAAACTAAGCAAGCTGTTTGGTTTCTCAGAGAGTCTCTTTGTCAGGGGCATCAGCAGAACCCTTCTGTACAGCATGAGAGATCCAACGCTGAGTGAGAAGTCATTGGTTTTCTGTGAGTCCTTTTTTGTCATAAAATAAATCCTAACCTTTTAGGAATTAAATAAAAGACCTCTTTTTAAAAAGCAGTATTTGCCACTTAAGCAAAGCTATCTTCTCCAGTGCTATGTCATGGTGCATTGAAGTTAATGTTGAGGAGCAAGGAGCTGCCAATATTGTGCAACACAAAAATATTAAGTACTTTATGATGGTGAAACTAACCTCTAGGGGTTGTAAGACCCAAGCATTGATGGATTAATTAGTATATGTGAATTAGTAGAGTTTTCATCTGGGTAAAAAGAACCAGCTGCCCAGCAGATATGGGATGATATTATCCAACTTATTTGTCAGAGAGCTCTATTTAGTCAACTTAAAATGTCACAACAAAAACTCCTATTAGTTGTGTATCAGTGTGGACCTGTTTTGAAATCTCATTGAGGCAAGCTAGTGTGATTTTTTTGTGTAAGAGGAAGGTGCTCTGCTGCATATATTCTTGTTGGGCATGATGGCCAAGCTGTTTCTTAAATAGCCCTAAAATTTGCAACAGATAGAAAAAAAGAATGCAATGTGCTCTGAGTTTCATGTGTCCTGCTTTATTTTGAAGAATTAATTTATTTAGCACAGAATTATGCAGGAGTTCTACCAACTAACTCTTTATCACACCACAAAGTAGTAAAAGTGCTTGCTACCAAGAAGCCAGGTTTTCTTTGCCTTTTAGATGTTCTCTTGTTGCTTTTAAAACATTTTTACAAAGAAAGTGCTCAAAGGAAGTAGATTTGTAGCAGCACCAGCATGAGGTGACTCAGGATTTGCTCTGTGAGATGGATGAAAGATATCAGGCTGGAGGTAAGGTCCTCTGGATGATCTTGGGGGATGACTTAGGTAAATAAAATGTGCATTCCATATAAATTCTTGTGCACAAGTGATTAGTGAGTGTAGAGCTGTAATTACCACCTTTAGCCCAAAAGTCCAACATAAAATTACCTACAAGAGCCAAACACACAAGGGGAAGGTCTCAGTTTAGACCCTCTGTGCTCACCCTGTGACAGGGACCATGGCATTCAGGCAAAAGGGAGGTCAGGTCATTGGAGGGAAGTACTGACCCACTCTTTAGCTACACCAAGGACCAACAGGGACATGATTCCAGCTTTCCAGTATATAAAATGCTGTTATCAAGAGAACAGTGATCAGTTTCTGCAGTTCAACCTCATATTCAGCAAGAACTGATTAGGAAGTGGTAAGACTTAAAACCAAGGAAGTTTGGAAAGAATTTCTAACTTTAAGGACAGGCAATGATGCACCAGCTAAGTTACTGAATCTCAGTATCTGTAGGGTTTTAGAGATAGAAAGTAAGGAATGCTGGGATACCTTTTCCTGGATTGGATTAGATAAAAGGATTACATTATTTTTTGTGTTCTTTGTTTTGTTTCATCCCTGGAATCACGATTTTAACTTCAAAATATTTTTCTATACCTTCTCCACTTCCTAATTTTCCGTGTACGAAGTGCTCTACTTTTTTTCCCCTGATTTCCATCCTTTAAAAGCCTTACACAGGTTTTTTTTCCTTTCTCCACTCTTTTTGTAGGGTCTGTTTCTGGGAAAATGATGTTTGGTCCTATTTCACTTCATTCTCCAGTGCAGCTGTGCTGGCAAAGTAAGTCTGCTGCTAACTCCTTAGTCCTGAGTGATAACAGTGTAGATCAACAGTGCTATATAAATGTAAATTTCAATTCATTCCCTTCATTCATTCAACAAGCTATCAACATAACCTTGTCATTTCAATTTTTCACACTTTTTTGTGGGAGTCCTCTGTCTCAGTGAAGTCTCATTCCCTCAGCCTGGTGCCAAAGGTGACCAGCCTGTATTAGAATATATAGTCACTTTTTTTTTTTTTTTTAAGTGGTCAGTCATAATGAAAGGAAGGCAGTCATGGTCTCTGCCAACCTTTCTCTCTGTTTCATTACTCAAACCTCAGCCAAAAAGGTGATGTTGCCATTCTCATTACTGTCCATGACTGGTATGTACTCTGTTAGCAATAATTTTTCAGACTTTGGTAAGTTGTACTCTTCACACTGTCCAGTAAAAACTGAAAAAAAATATTTACAGTGTAAATATTAAGAATCAAGAATACTTCAGATGAGGACAGAAATACATTACAGAAAAATTATCTTTAAAAATCCTCCCTTCCCATTACTGCCAGAAAGAAGAGATACTTTTGCTTTTACTGTTCTGCCTTGGACTTTTTCTCCCACAGATTGTATGAACACAGACTTTGCTGGTGAAATTGCCCTTGTGTGTGCTTACACAGCCTCTTGCTTAGAGATACCAGTTTCTAGGTCCTAGAATTACTGACTTCCCACTTAGTTAATGCCACACATTCTAAACAATGAGCATAAAAAAGGTCCTTCAACAGCCACCCTTGATATTCTGACCATTTCTAGTTTCTACTTAGTCATCTAAGGGCTGATACTCCCTTTGGCACTTCAAATGTCGTTGTCCCTGATGTGACTGTTCCCTGGCTGGCCAACATTAAATCACTTTTCCAAAATTTTTGAGGGACTTTTTGCAACATCTGGCCTGTTTATTTGTTGTCTTTTGACATCCTTCCAAACACTTCAAGCCACCCTTCTGATGTATTCCTGTTTTCACACCAAATTCAGTTCCTCTATTTGTCCAAACAAAGAGCAGCAATAATATCATGTATGGTTATGTATGTGGTGGTTGGCCAGTTTCAGCCCCCTGTAAAAGCTGCACAGTTTTCATACAGTCACAGAATGGTTTGGGTTGGAAGGGACTGTAAAAATCTAATTCCAACCATCCTGCATAGGGACACCTTCCACTTTCCATTATATCCAAGATGTGTATGTAATCATCCCAAGAATCCACAGGGAGAGTACAGAATCTTTTGAATGTGGAGTTAGAAACACTTGATTTTTTTTAATCTGCTTTAGCACAATGTCTGCTTTTTAGAACAGAATTCTCTGCCTCTTAGAGACATTTCTCCAACATCTGACTTCTAAGCCTTACAAAATTGAAAATTATCTTCTTATTTATCTCAGCCTCTCATACAATCTCCCTTGCTGTCTCTTCCTCTGCCGCCTATATTAATTTTTTTTCTTTACACTCTCTTAACTTCCTTCTGCAATCTTTCTAGTCCTCCTCTCTACCTAATGTTTTATAGCTTGCATATGCCTTTTTCTTAACCTTAATTACTTTTTGCACTTCCTACTCCTAGTGTATTTATTGCTTGATAGCACACATAAGCTCTGGCATATATTCATTTATCTTTGGATGTTTCTCATTTGCCTTTGGCTCATTTGGTAGTGGCCCTGTGTCTCAGCCAGAAGTCTGTGGGGTCAAGATTCACCCCAACATTAGAAGTGTTTCTTGGGGGTTCAGACTGCAGTTGGTTCACAGCACTTTGGGATAACATACTGATCTTTTCAAGTGATACCTTCCATAGGCATTTCCTCTACACTGCCCTGCTGCTTGCCAAGGAATCCCACCAGATAAATGTTAAAGACCCAATGCCATGTTATAGAAAGAGCAAGAAAACTTTGTCTTGGTCAATACTTCGAAAACAAAATGTTTCAGAGACCACTGCTTTACATATGAGTTATTGTTAGTTGGTGCATTTGGTGCCTTTTCATTCCTAGAATCATATGGCATATAATCAGGACAAATAAACAGTTTGGCTGTTGTGTGTTTTGTTGGGGAAGTGGCAAAGAAATTAGTATTCTATTGAGCCTTGTTTAGCAACCCTATTTAAAAGCAATGGACGTGCTTATGAGAGCCTTGTATTCTAATCACTCCAAGGCCAATTACTCTTCCTTCTGTTTATTAGAAGTAAATATTGTTAATTTAAACAACAGTGTAGGCATTAGGCCCATCACAGTTTTATTGCTGACACAGCAGATTGATGCTCTGCCACCTTCAAGCAACTTTAAACTGGTCACTCTCTATATTAAATTTTTCAGAGTTATCTGAGTTTGGACCTACTTCAGTGGTTTTACATTGGTGAAGTCAGAAACCAAAGCAGTTTTACTTCACACTAGATTGTAATAATAGACAAGATGGAGGACTTGAAATCATCTCATTCTCTGGGCTTTTTGTTATTCATAGATGTCTCTCAGCTAAAAGCCTACTTTCTTTCCTCTTAGCCCAGCAAATAATACTGCCACGTTTAACACTCAAATAATGACATTGCCTTCAAAGATTTTTCTTTTTAAAAAATAAAAATCACTGTATTTTGACTTATTTTCTGAAGAATTCCTCTTTTTGTGCAATTCATTGTTGCATTTGTACGCTAAGCTCTCCCTCTGGTTGGGGAGGGTGTTATGGGAGAAAGAGTGCATTAAAGAAAATTGCACCATAAAATAGCCATCCGTATCCTGGTCAGATCCATGTCTGACAAAATGCTGTGTTATGTTCATGGCAGGTGGATGTTAAGTAAGATTTGCTACGCAGTTTTGGATATGTCTGCTCCAGATTTTATACTGACTTTTGTAGGAGAAGAAACGTGGATTTAGCACAGCAAAATTAGCACATAGAGAAGGTTGATTGCTACTCCTTGATATGGTGCTGTTGTTCACTATCCTTGAAAAAAGCCACAGGAAATCTGATTAATATATTTTTAATTATGTTTTCTTATAGTAAATGACACCAAACTGCCTCTGATATTGTTACCCAATTTAGTGGAAGATAATCCAGGGAAACAAAAATAAAAACCGAGTTGGAAATCTGCAGCTGATTTATAAATTGTCTGCTAAAGGCAATTTGCTCTCTTTGTCTGCTGCACTTACACAATTGCTGCTGAAACTAATTGCTCTTTTCTGGGCACTCTTTAAAAAAGCCCCAAAAGTAAACAACTAAAAAAAAAACCCCAACCAACCAAAAGCAAACAAACAAATCCCAAACCTAAGCCAAACCCCAACACAATCTCACCACACACCAAAAAAAATGTGTGCCAACATGTAACAGTGAATTGCAATCAGAGATCCCCACTAATTATCAGCTTCTTATGGGAAAATTGTGTCCAACACAGAAATGTAGTTGCAAATGACAACATGAGCACTGGGTATGACAAGGAGAAGGTGGAACATTTTCGAGCACATAGAGAGCTCTGGCAGTGTCAAGGTCTTTTTCAGGTCAGATCCCTAGGAGCTGATCTACTTCTGTGCTGAGGGTGATTCAAAGGTTAAGTCTTCTACCAAAGGGCTGTTCTGGTCAGACACATAATTGGAATAACAAAGTCAATATATGTTGCTGGTTGTGGTACACAATCTTCACTTGATCTCTCACACGGCAGATTAATTAAGTGTTATCAATTAATGGCCTGGTAAAAGTGAACACCCTGTTAGTCTCTTTTCCAAATAGTGTCAAGCACATGCAGGCCCTGGGGGGAAGGAGAGGGTGAAGGGAATCACCTCAGAACAGCCCAATTGCTTTCTAAAAGCTGGAGAACAAAACCAAAAGGAATGTAGATGGCAAAAAGCAACAACAAAATAACAAGAAAAATTTTCCATAGCTTCTCTTTTTTACAGTGACTCAGTCTGAGTGGAACTGTGTTTGAAATCATTCCATCAAGCCCTCATCAAACACCTTTGTGGGAAATCCTGCTCTCAGGACTGTACATACGAAATTACAGCAAGCAACATGTGGGGCTGGGAGATGTGGTACCTTTGGGTGCCAAGGGCCAGTACCTGGAGGAACAGCAGGATGGCTTTCCTTAACCCTGCTGTGTGCAAGGTGCTCATCAGTGTGAGTAATTAACAGTGCCAATTAATAGGTTTGTGGTGTTTAGGGTGCCCATTACAGAGACGTAGCAAAGGTGTTGCTAAGCTGAGTGGAAAGAATATTCCAAATATTCTTTGTGTGATGTTGGGTTGTTTGGTTTTTTTGATTGGTTTTTTTGTTGTTTTTTTTGGGGGGGGGGGTGTTTGTTTGTTTTTGTTTTTTGGTGGGGTTTTTTGTTTTCTTGACCTATCTAATTAATTTTGTACTTCTAAGGTTTTAGGATTTGATTTGCAAAAAAAGCACTGAGTATGTTAAGTGCAGGAGATCGCCTGATACTGAACTGCATTTATTGGAAAGATACTTGAGGCATAGAGCAATGAAATGCTCCCTTCAGCCCACCCAGCAACAAATCATAGAGCTGAAAACCAAGCAGTCTTTGCTGCTCTTCCTTATCAAGAGCCTGGTTAATTTTGCAAATGTTGTTTGGGACTCGTTGAAGAGCTTGCAAACAGAAGAAGAGGATGCAAACAGGCATTCAGATTGCCTTCAAAAACAAGCTGGAGAGGCACATTATTTAGAGAGAGTCTGTCTAAAAGGTACTTGTTAACTGATAGCCATTGCTCTTAATGTATATTTTACTGATAGTAGTGAATACCTCTCAGCAGTTTGATTTCTTTCAATCCATGCAACAAAAAATGAGAGTTTGCTTCCATGTACTTAGAGAAGTGATGCTGCTATAGACATCTGTGTGGCTGCAGACTCAGACAGAATTGGCTTACATTGAAGCTCCTTCTCTTGTGAGGTATGATGCAGATACCCTTTTTGTTCCAATGTGTCACATGTTACAGGGAACCTGCATTTAGAGCACAGTTTGGGTTTTTAGGGTGGGAAATAGATTCCAGTTCAGACCAGAGGGAGCCTGCTTGCTTGTGGTGTATATGTCTTTGTTACCAGTAGATGGGATCTTTTCCCAGCCACGGCATCTATGTAGTTTTTTTCTATGTTTTTCTTGCCTTTCAGTAATTGCCTTTTTTGGTTTTGTTTTGGTTTGTTTTTTTTACTGATTAATAGATTTAAATGTAGTCTAGAATAGTTTTTAGTTGTCAGATGATAAAAAGATCCTAGAATGTAATTGTTCTGAAGATATTTTTCAGCACCTTCTTTATCTGTCCTTTTCCTTCCTTGGAGTTTTCTGTGTTTGAATCTCATCATGTTGTTGTTTTCTCTGTGTGCTCATGGATTTGAGCTTTGCCTGCCCTGGTTCCTGATTTTGCATATTTTCCAAGATACCATAATTCCCTCCAAGCCCCCATATTGAATGGGCTGTATGGGCCCTTTACTGAAGACTCTATTGAGAACAAGAATAGTTTGACCTCTCATGCGAAGAGATTTTGGGGCCTCAGGTTTGAATCTGAGAGATACCCCTTTTTCTTTCTCTTCTCTTTCTCTCCCAAATGTTTACTGCTCTTGTTCTTACTGCTCTTTGTGAAGAGGTGAAACAGACGTGGACCCTGCACCCAAAGACCTGAGACCCACCAACCCATGGCAGGCCAGATACTGTTATTTGTATTCCTCTATGGTTAAAGAAAATACTTTGAGATTATCAAGCCAGCAATTAGTGTGTGCTAAATGAACAAAGTTAAGGGTCTGCGTTTTCTCTTGTCCTCCCACCACACAGCTGCTGTTGCAGGTGACTGATGGACAAGCAATGGCAGGAGAAAGGCTTCATCACAACTTTGCAGTGTTAAAACAATTCAGCTCTTGCTAAATTGCTGAGCTTTCCAAACTCTCTATAACCATTTGGTCACTGAGCAATGAGCATGCTTCACCATCATTTTCATGATATTTCTTGATAGGATGCTTTGTAATAAAATAACTTTTAAAAATGCATTTGTAAGTTGCAACCATATTTTAAAAGCAGAATAATCTTCCTTGGTTTTGTTTCCATGATTAAGCATCTGAGTTTATTTCATATATTTTGCTTTATGCAGCTTAACATAAACAAATGAAACCATTCCCCCAAACCTCGCTTTTAAAAAATATTTTGACATGTGAAGTTATCTGATGAATTTCAGAACAAATTAATGTCTTCTTCCCTTCCTATAATACCAGGTGTAATAGCTCTGGCTGTCAGTATTTTTCCATGTTGATAAGATGAGGAATGTAGAATTTCTGCAGTCTCCATTTGTTATTTGGGACAAAAAGGATAATACCTGTTCTGTAGCATTGCTTCTTGCCCTGTGCTGCTTGCAGCTTACCCCTTTTCTCTGCTTGTTTCATTGGCCACATCCAGGAGGCAGAATCTGTCAGCACCCAGATAATGCTGTCACTTCTGAGAACGTGATTCCTACTGAAATTTAGGTACTGATGGAGCATCAGTGTAAACTTCCATGTGACATTTGCTGTCTGGTTCTCCAGATGGGGGTGGAAATCAGCAAGGGAAGAGGTGGGTAGAAGCCTTCTTTTGGAAAATGGGGATAGTTGCAGGTGGATGCACTGACAGCACCTTTAGAGCAGAACCAGACTGGGAAGTGTCTGCAGATGGTTGAGGTGAGTGAAAGCTGAAGGCAGACAAAGGGCAACTGCAAACTCCTGAATAAACTGAAATTTGCTGCAGTTCAGCTGCTGGGAGAAGCTCAAGAGTCACTCAGCAAAAACAATGGCCACCAGTACCAAAATCCTTCTGTTGGGATGTCTTGTAGGTCTTAAGGTTACAGTACCAGGGTGTCTATTTGCCAAGAACTTTCACATATTGGGATAGGAAACTTTCTGCCAAGCTCTTCTTAATAACCTCATCTGAGACACTGAGCTGCATCTGGAAAAATGTTTCACTGGGGTATTTTCTGTACAGTTTGAGTGGTGTTTTCTGAAGTGTGGGGAGTAGCAGTGAAGGCCTTGACCCATGCTACAACCAACTGCTGAGTACAGAAGCTGGCACTTCCCCTCCTCCATCCAGGTAAGGATGCTCCTGCTGATGTGCTCCTTGAAAATGGCACTGAACCTAAAATAAAGGAGAGCTTTTTTGTGACATGAGACAGTTATACTGTTGTCCACTGCAAAGAATTTCACAAAAGGAGGATTATTGTACCTTTTATGCAGAGAATCCTTAGGATTCTTCTTGTATGTCACACCTTCCCTGTTTTCTACTTTGCCATATCACAGTCTCAACTGTAGATATTTTTAGGACTGCAAAAATCTGTCTTCCTTTTGCCTGAACCAAATGGCTTGGCAAGGTGAGAAACAGAGGGGTTCCTCTCTATGCCAAGAGCCCAAAGACCTACTCTGTCAGGGCAAGGGAAACACTGAGTTACACAGGTAGCACGAAAAGGTGGAGACCAAGTACAGATAAGGTCTTATGATACAAAGGAGAATCTCCTGTTTTCTGTTCATCTGAATATTTTTTTTAATGCTTCAGGAAGGAAGGTCAGATCTTGCCACTGAATTAGAACAGTTTTAGTTCATTTTCTACCAAGAAAACTGGATTTTTGACAGGCTTTAATTCCTTCCAAAAGGAAGCTTTAAACATGCCAGTCCCAAATTCAGAAAGTAAATGGTGAATATATTATTTTTTTTTTAAATTTCCAGTACCTAGAGGGATACCTAACCATACTCTGACAAAAGCTTCCTTGGCTTGACCCTTTTTCCCTTAGGCCCAGTTAAGGGAAACCCAAACACCACACTGCACAAAAGACATTCCTGCAATATGGAGTTCCTGAGCTTTAAATGCAGTAATGCCTCTAAAATGGGCTTCTCTGAATGCCTTCCAGAATTAGGATTTGTACAAACCTCTTGTTGCCTCAGAAGGAGCCACTTTACATCATGGTATGAAGTCCTTTGGCTTCAGTTTCATCTCAGAACTTAGGAACGGTCTCAAGAAACCAGATGGGAGAGGTAAAAGCTGACAACTTCTCAATTTTCCATGTCACACAAGTGTATTTAAGGCCAAATCTACCAAGCAGACTTTCTTGAGCTGTGTCTCTGAGACTGTAAGTTACACAGCCTGGGTGGACCCAACCATGGCAGTGGAAACCATTGCAGAGGAAACTGAATTTAAGTTTAATTATCTGTTAATGGGAATGAAATGACTGTGCTGCTAAAAAGCAAAATTTCCCAGGTATCTTTAAAACTGCTTTGGACTACAGTGTTTCCATACTGATGAAGCATTCTAAATGTAGACAGAACCTGAAGTTACTTTCCAAGCTGATTTGCTTAAACTATTGCAAATGCCTTTGTGCCCACTGTGACATAAATGTAAAGCTTGAATATATTGTTCCAGCTTAAATTGATTTATTTCTGAATTAAGTCAAATTGAAATAAGCCAGATTCAAATTGATTTAAGATTGTCCACGTGGATTTGCAGTGGTATGACTAAATTGATTTAAGAACCTTCCTTCAGTTAAATGAATGCAACTTTTCTTACAGGGGGTTCTAAGTGCCTTCACATCCAGGGCTAAAATTCAGTTTTTGGTTCTTCATGCAAAGAAGCCCTTGGCTAGCCATGCAAGTGAAAGGAATAGTTTGCCCTCCAATGGTCTGAAGCCTTATGTAAGTGCAAAATATACATTTATGTAACACATTGATGCCTTCTCTATTCTGATTTATAGACAAATACTGTATTGTGTAAGTAACCAGGAAAGAAAAAAAAAAAAAAAAAAAAAAAAGAAAGAGGAAATTGAATCCTAGGGCACCTTTTAATTAATGATCAAGTGGCAATGATCAAATATGAGTGAGAGGATGCATAATTTGCTTTTCAAAGCAAATGTAGATGTGGCCAGACTAAGGATACAAACTACCTCTTTAATTAGGTATTCTGAATATACACAGGTCATTAGAGTTTCTTTTACTTTGTTTTACTGTAAGGTGAGATGCACCCAGTTTAATTGTGTCCCATTGATTTTTTTTTAGCTTTTGTGAAATAAGCCTTGTTTGGCATAATGAAACTTTTGTTTTCTTCAGCTCTTCTTTATTGTCTCTTTTAAAAATCCACCATTTACTCCTCTGCACTGAGCAAAAATCTTTCCTTAAAAATGAGGAAAGCACAATGCCCTCTATTTCTGAAATCATTAGAATTGACTTTTAGACAATCAATGTGTTAAATGATGTAATTATCCAATGGTCCTTTCCCCATTTAAACCAGTTTGAAAGTTAAAGGTTTGTTTTAGATCAATTTCAACCACTTTGTGTGCAAATTACACAACTGCCTTTTCCTTAACTTATCTTACAAATCCAATTCAACAGAGGCTTGTCCATGTAAAATGGTTCTCTCATAATGAGTAATTTTGAGTGGGAATACAAACTTGTCTAAAGATGGGGAAAAGCCCTGACTCCTCAATAGAAACTTCTAAGCCCCAACCAAGTGAGGCAAAAGTTACTGGCAATGATCCCACTGATTTAGGAGGTGCAGGTTTCCTTTTTTAGGTACAGGACACAGAGCTTTTTTGGGATGGTCTCTGTCTCCTGAGTGGACTTTGTAGCACGGACCCAGTGTCTGAAGTTGACACCAACCTATGATGAGATAAATGTCAATAATCTCCTGGATACAAGCCCTTGTCAGAAAGCCACTCAGGACACAACAGCTGTCCCCAGGTATTGGTTCTATTTCAGACATCCTCAGGGAAGCCACAAAGGGTTGCCAGACCCATCAGACACCTGCATCCATCCAGAACAACACCTGGAGGCCATGTGGGACTTCTGAAATAACAATAGATGCCCCTGTTTTGGCTACAGAAAGTTAAACCCCTGCTGCTGAAGGTTCTGCTGCAATATCTCAGGCCTGGGATGCCAGGCTGCTGCTACAGGATGGATGGAGGGACCTGTGATTGAGGCCACCCAAATGACATCTGTGGTGCCAGTGGAGCTCTTAAGAAATGTGTCTGTGCCAGCTGCCACCCCCCCAGTCCCTTAGGTCACACTTGAGTGCTGGACTTCCCTGGCATAGCTGGCTGGGGAATGCAGTATGTGGGCTTCACTAACAGGTCTTTTCCCTTAGACTTTGCCATTTCCAGGTCTGTCTTCCCTTGCTGTAAAATCTTATTGCAAATGCTGCCCTGAGGTCCCAGTTCAATCTAGGCTGCTGTTGTGCAGGTGACAACAGGGCTGTTGTATGGGGAAAGCCCATGTTCCATGGGTTTACATGTGTGGAGTCCTTAGTGCAGTGCAAGGCTTGATCTGAAGAGAGGGTTTGTGTCCACATTAATACTTAACACCATTCTGAGAGCCTCATCTTGCTTTGGATAATGGGAAGTTGTAAACTGATTAGGCTGTTAAAGACTAGGTGTACATGCTAATTGTGTATGGTTTTATTTATTTAGATTTAATTATTGAAACATGAATTGTCAATTATTTGGCATGGATCTATTGATCAAGGGGAAAAACATTCTGGTTGTGATAGATACGTGGTCAAGGATACATAAAAAGTAAATAATGTGGAAACAAATATTTTCATAGCTTCATTAACATAGCCTAACAAAAACTCAGGCCTGCAGAATGCTTTACTGACTGGCTTCACAGAGTTGTGTAAAAAATGGAACCTTTACCTACCAGGTGCATTTTCTAGAGTTGTGTCTGAGCTGTGTGTTGTGTACTGGAAACATACATCTTTTGCATAAGTTACCTGAAGGCTAATGAGAATCTCAACTTCTGTATTTCTTCCTTGTTTTTATGCGTACATTTACCTGCATAATGTTAAAATTGCAAGAATATCTTGCCCTGCTTAAGTAGATATATTAATTATATTTTTCCCCTTTCATGGGCTGCTTGCATTATGGTTTGGGGACACAAAAGTAAATTTTAAAATCAATTATACAATTACACATGTAGCAATAGCAGAGCGCAGAGCTAATCGTCTTTGGGTCAGGACTGTAACCTTCTCATAATGCAGGTTTCATTAGGGTAAGGTCTATTATTGCAAAGAATTACAGAAATAATGGGAGTGGGTGTATTCAGCAAGAAATAACAAATGAGGGTCTTTCCTAGATAAGAGAAGCTGTTTGCTGGCTGCAGTGTGATAGCAGGCCCCTATAGTGTATGTAAATTGATAGGGTCAACTTCCCTTGGTGTATGCAGTGCACAGTGTACAAGAATTAATTTCCGTATCTTTCTGGAGAATGGCAGGAGGAGGGCTTGCAATTATCACTCATCATTTGATACAGCCCAGCTGAACTGTGGAGCCAAGTGTGTGAAAAAGACTGCAAGGAGACCTGTGAAATGGGCTAAAGACTCAGAGGATAGCACACTTGAGCTATTACACGCTTAATATTTTCTGTTATCTGAAGGCTTGGTAGCAGAAAAGACAGTTGCCTTTGTGTATTGTCTTAGGGGTGCCTTTGAAAAATACACTTTCAAAGAGTATTTGTAAAAAAAATAATTGTACAGCACTTGGAAATACTCCCCATTCTTTTATGTGGACCTGGGTTTACAACAGCTGATCAGGTAAGCTTTACACTGTCTTTGTTTCACAGTGGGAAGATGATCTTCATTCCAGGTAGAGGATGTGCTCTTCAAAAGCACATAAACATGAACACTTCAACAATTTTACTTCTAAATCTGGAAGGCTGATGTTCATATATCTTCTAGGTTTGGGGAGCATAAGGATAATTCAGCCTTAATGATCTTGGGAGACCATAGAGGGCCTCATAATTTTACACTCAGCATCTTGCCTGACTCCTGGCCTACCAGTCAAGGTTCTGGTAACCTTTGCACTATGCAGCTGCCCTTAGAAGTGAAAATTGGGTGTACATAGCCCTGATGTGGATAAGGGTGGGGAGGGAAAGCTCCTCCCTCTTCTAGAGGGATAAGGCAGCTCCCTCTCCACACAGTGGACCTGTGGTTTCTTGAGAGATGTCCCTGAAAGATAAACAAGAAAAGAATTATTGTCAGCAAAGTTATTTTGCTCTTGAGATCTCTGACTTCCAGTGTACAAATTCAAAGTGTTCTCTAGATGGAACAGTGTCCCAGACTTGGCTCCTGTGGGAAAAGATTTACACACTGTAAAAGGACTGTTTCCTGAGATATGTGCAAAAAAGGCCAACACAGGGATCAGGTGAGGTGTCTTCACCTGGGCCATTCAGATGGTGACTTCAGTAGCAGAGATGAGGGCACATGTCTGAGGGCCTTGATTTCTGTGCAGATGGTTTCCTTGCAGGATGCAGCTGGCAAGGTAAGGAGCACGTATGAATTTAGATTCCTTGGGTGATTTGTATTTGGTTTCCTTGGACTGCTTTTCACAGTGATGGCAAAAGGTATTTCCTTCTGTTGTAGCCCAGTCTGTCTGCTGAGTATCAAGTCTCTCATTTGATACGTGGTCCATCACAGCACCTTGGTGAACTAGCTGAAAGGATGATCTTAATCCAGGAAAACATGGTATTTCCTCACTCTTGGAAACAGCTGAAGTTTAGAGATGAAATGTAAATAAATAAATATTAGAAAAGCAAAGCAGCTTAAGGACTTAGAAATGTTCAGTTCAGCAAGTAAAAATAACCTCTCTGTGTCAGAGCTTTATGCAACAATTTCTGTATGTGACACTATATTCCCATTTGTAACTCACCCATAATGATATGGTAATTCAGTTTTCTCTCAGCAATATATGCATGTGTTTTACAAAACTGTGGAGGTTTTGTGAAAGATAATAGATATGGATCTGTCCTGACAGGTTTCTTATCTAAGCCCAAATTTAGGTAGCTGAATAAATATATACTTAATTTTGGATACATTTATCTGCTTCTGGACTTCAGCAGAACTATTTACAATCTTAAATTTAGAAATGTACTTAGGTATCTGGTTGAGTTTGGACCCAAATTATTTTTCAGGTAATTGCTTTGTATATTCAATACGAGGCCATAACAAACGACAGGGTTTTGCTCATCAAATGTAACAGTTCAAATGAAATTTTATTATGTGATCCTGGTGATTCAGAGCAGAAAGTACTCTTCAGTTTTTCATAAAGCAAAATTTAAAATATACTTGACATTTGCAGGTCTTTTAGACAGATAACTATCTGAAAATTACTTACTAAACCCACCTGAGCTATAAATGCAGCAAAAGTAGCTAAATGCACTGGTTTAGAAAGCTTAGTATAACTTAATCCTGGCATCTTTTTATAACATCCTAAAATACTTTACAACATGGAGTCAAGGTTTTCTTTTCTTAAAACCCTATTATGGAGAAAGTTAATTTCACTTTAAAGTCAGAGGCCTTACCTACCCTGCTGCATTACCACTTCTCTGACAGCCCTATTCAGCCAGGCCCCACTGATGTGTTGTAGAGATTTGAAAGTAAAGAATTGCAAGAAGTGCAATTTAATCCCAAAGTCATTACCTAAATGCTGAGATAGGATGGGGATTACCACCAATGTAAATGAGATATGAGACAGCCAATGGATTAGGGGACCCTTTCTTTAGGATGACTTCAGCAAATAGGCTAAGATAAGGAAATCTTTGTAATTACATGGAGCTACACTGGTCAATTCTGACTTTTAAATACCGAGGCGCTGGAGAAAAGGAAAAAACCCTACATATGTTATTCTCTGCAATATTAAGTAATTCCTTTCTAATTCCACACAATCAATAGGAGAACATCATGCCAAATGAAAAGATGAGGGCTGCCTACATGTCCTTTTGTGACTGGTATCATTCCATCATTTTTGGTAATATCATTTCCAAATTAAATTTTATGGTCCATTACATACTAGCTCAAACACTTTTCTAATGGAATCTTAAATGGAACTGACTTGCTTTGCGTGGGGTTTGTCTCTCAGTTAAGATGTTATTTAGTTCTAATTATCAGATAATGAACTCGGGAAATTTAATTTTTAATATTTATATGTCAAAAGTCCATTGTACTTTGGTTAAAGGCTTTAAATTAAAAATTAACACGGTCAGAATACTAATTGAATATTTTTCCTATCTGTAAGAGTGAGAAATGAGTTACATAGTTCCCAGATTAGCTTGTTACACTGCAACTGTTTACTTTAAAACTTAATTTAGTCTTTGGAAATAAATCACAAATAAGGAGATACAGGGAAATGAACCTGGGAAGCTTTAGGTATAAAAAGCTTAAAGTGCATCATATCTTTATACCCATTGCCTCAGCCTTCTATCTATAAGGCCTCATTCAGATGTAAATGTATATTTTCTGCGTATGTGTCTGTGCATATATATTATTTCCACATCGTTCCAGTTCTTTTTATGGATGTTCTCTCAACAGGTGTCAGTCCAGTCCTTAATTTGCCTCCCTGATCTTTCTGTTGGGTGTCTCGTGGTTACTGGGCTGCGCAGGAACTGGAGAAAACTGGGTTCAAAAAACCCAGTTATTATTCTGTTTGCTGGAAGACTGATCTGGAATTGGCTTTTGCCTAAAACTTCAATTTCTTCCCAAGAGAGGGAGCAGGGAATGACACTTCAAAAAATATTTTTACTCAGGATTAGAGTAGGCACCAACTCCCCTCTTTTTGGGTAGTGGTGTAGCACTTAGGTCATTCACTCCAGTGTGAGAGACTTGGGCAGAAATGTAGGGTATTTTGGGTTCTATCAAATTAGTAGTTTGGGCATATTATCTCAAGACTGTTTACTTTAATATTCATAAACAGCACTCAGACCCAAGACTGGACAGCTGGATCTCTACATTCACTTGTGTCTTACTCATGTATAGTGTAGTCCCTCTTCACTTTTTAAAGCTTAACTTGGGCTGAGTCTGGAGATGCATGAGCTTCTCCAACAGCTGAACACATTCAACATGGATCTTCTGGAGCATGTGCCATGCAAAAACAGGGTGAGAAAGCTGGAGTTGTTCAGCACAAGGAAGAGATGCCTGAGAAGGTAGAATATTGCTGACTTCAGCTACCTAATGGGGGATGTTAAGAAGAGAGAGCCAGGTTCTTCACAGAGAAATGATGTAAGGCAACAGCCACAGGTGGTAGCAGGAAAAAATTCTGTTAGATAGGAGGTTCACAATGATGGTGATTAAAAATTAGAGTAAGTTCCTCAGGAAGTTTGTAGAGGATCTGTCCTTGGAGGTACCCAGAACTTCCCTGAACAACCCACTCCAAAGCCTCAGCCCTACTTTGAGCAAGGAGTTGAACCAAGTGACCTCCAAAAGTCTCTTGCCAAGCAAAGTTATTCTGTATTTTAGTTATCTGGGTCCTAAAAGCTCTTTCAACTTTTTAATCAGTGGGATGCAGACATGTATCAGCAACAGATCCTTCAAAAGTCACTTTCAAGAAAACTACATGTAAATAATTTTTTCCAAAGTTATTTACCTAGATGAGTATATCTAAAGTGGATCTGGTATTGTTGGTATGACATGATAGATGAGTGCAGATGATGTATCACTTTCTTTTAAAGAGACTGTCATTTATGTGTCAATCATGATTAAGTTCCCATCTAACCTCTCTGTAGCTCTGATTTACCAAGCCAGGCTTGGAAGCTTTTTTTAAAGAAACACTCAAGCCAGATAATTCTTCTCCACTTTCTCTTTCTCTGACATTATCAACAGGAGAAATCTGCTTGGTCAGATTTTTCTGCCAGATCCTCCAAGTGTGAGCTCTTTGATTATTCCAGTTTCTTTACTGGGGTTAGTTTTGACTCACAGCCCTGGAACTGGGATTTCAGGTTTCACCTGCATGGGCTTTGAAAACTGATTCTTATTGGAAGAGAGAATTATGCAAAAGGTGCTTTCCACTGGTTGTACCTAGATTGCTAATGTAGTCGAGGAGCATTGAAAACTTAAAAACTTTCATCACTTGTGAGACCTTCATCCTCCTTGTCTCTTTTGGAAGCAGTCAGTACCCAGCCCTTAGTCTGTCAATGTCTTTGCATTTGTTGTTATCAGAGCTCTCTGGGAACTTCTTCAAGACCTCTGAAAGGAGAGAATCTGGCATCTTTTCTGACATCTTCAGTGCAAGAACCAATGGTATAATTCACCACTTGACACCCACCTACCCTGCATGCATGGGGCACCACCAGCTCTGGACACTTAAGAAGTTATAATCAATAGGCTTGACCTAAAAGGCCGTGGTTTGATTGGACCAACTGTTGTATTAGAGAAAGGCCAAGATTATTATTGACTCATTTTTCCACTTCAGACCTCACAACCTGAATGATTCCCTATCCTTCTTTGGTTACTAAAAGCAGGAGGCTTGGCAGGAGGGCAGATGAGCTGGGAAAGGGAAACCCTTGGTTTTGCATGAAGATCCTCACATACAAATACACTGTGTCCTCATCACACCACCAGTGTTGGGCTGGGTTTTGTGTGATGTACACAGTGCTGGACCATGGGTTCTCTGCTGACAAAGAAGGACAACACCTTTTAGTAGACTAACTATTATATTCCTTATGGAAAATAATGTTCAGACACATATTTACACATCCTGCAATAAGCTGAGATTGTAATGGGCCAAATAGTGTGACAGCTGCTCAGAAGGGAATCCATCTGCTCATGGGGGGACAAAGTGCTGGAAAGGGGAGTCTGATGAGTCCCCCCCATTAGCACAACATTGTTACTGGTTACTGGGAAATGGTCTGAAGAATGTCTTTACCAAAAGAGCAGCAGTGTCAGGGAGCATGAAGGGATTCTGATGTCCAGACAACAGAGCATGGCTCATGGTAGGTCTGTCACTACCACAAACACATGCCACGTGTTTTCCTTTCCTGCCAGCCTGTGGGAACCCCCTCAGAAATTTGCAAGGTGTTTTGGGGTTGATGGAGTTTTGCATTGTAAATCAGTCACAGGTGTTATTATCAGCTGCTGAAAAAGCACAACAATGGGAGGAGCCAGGGGGAAATAATTGCAGTGTATGGTGTGTTTTGTTAGCTTGTGCTCATTGCTCAGAAGCACATAACCCTGAATCAATTAATATTGGAAGAACAGAGAAGCACGAAAATGGCACAGCCTATTATCTCTGCTCTTGAAGGCTGCAGTGATCCCCCCTCATTCTTCCACTGAGCAAATTTCTTGCATCTAATTCCTTTCCAAAGTAAATAAAGAAAATTTCTTGAGACATGTTACTTGTGGACAGATAGTTCATTGTTTTTTAAATTGAGTGTATGTAAGTACATGGGCATGTGTGGTTCTGATGCAGCTGCTATAATAGAGCTTTCACATTCATTTTTGCTTTTTAATTGAATAGTAAATTAATTTGATTAATAAAAAGCCTGGGTAGCTTCTGAATGTGAATTAAAGTCAGACTAAGCATATAAATATGGTATCTTTCAAACCAGTCATTTAGCAAAGCTTCTTTCAAACTAGTAATTTTAGCAAAGCTGCTTCTAATTTTTCCATTCCTTTTATTTCTGTAGGGCTGTGGTGGGTGGGACTGGAATGGATGCATGCTGCTCTTAAATGTTTATTTCCATTCTCAATGGCTATTTGAATCATTGCCATCTTAGTTATCTTGCAATTACTTTGATCTATTTTTTAGGCTCTTTTACTATTAATACTGCACTTTTTCTGAGCAATATCTAGCATCACAGGACTGAAATGACTAATCTTTTAAAAATACACAGCAAATATCAGATACCTGAATTGAACTGTTTAGCTATTTCTGGTTTATTTTTTCTGGTTTTGAGGAAAAGGAGAAGTCTCAAGATCTTGGCAGCAGGACCCAGCTCAACTATTTTCTAGAGGGAGGTAAATAAAAGGCTTTGTTCTCAAAAGCTCAATCTGAGGGGTAATGAGAAGCTACAGGGAACCCAAAATAAGAACAGGAAACTGAGGACTGATTAGGATATCAAGTTGAGGTGCATTCACAGCATATGCTTTGATCTTTGTCTATGAAAACACTTATGCAAACCTTCTGTCTTTGTTGTTATAATACAAATTATTATTGATCCTTTCTCATCTGTAGGAAAGCCCTTCGTGTGCAATACACTTCAGTCACTCCCAGGCCAAGATACATGTTTTAACAAACCAACAATTATCTTTCCATTTCTAGCTGATTTAAAAACAATTGCCTTCCTGTTGCTTCAGGGAAGGGTGGGTCTTTCACTGTCACAAGGTCACTTTGCAAGTTTTAATTGCTGGGTGCTGTTCTGTCCTTTCATGGCTTTCTAGGTGATAAATAGCTCATCGGTTCAAAAGCCAGTCTATATAAACAAGCTTATCTCTGCCCATAGTCCTTAGTGAAAAATGAGTTGTGAGTATCATTGTTAATCATGGTAATTGTTAATGTTAAGAGGGCTGGTATTATGAGTTTTCCTATTAGGCTTTCAATTCGTTATATAAAATGAGCAATCTAGTAGCCATCTATAGCATTCTAATTTTAATTATCTAGTGTCTGCATTTCAGAGCACCCTTCCTTTATTGAGATTAACAAAACCTTTAATGCACTAACCAGTGTCTTCTGATGTAATTTGGCAAAGTTACTTGAAGTGTTCAATATGTAATCGTATCATTAAGGATCAACTCTACACATTTATTATGTGCTTCCTTCTGGGAACCATTCTCTCAAGGTTTTGAGTTAGTTTACCTGACTTGCACTGGCAATTTTACCCACGTTTCTTCAGGTCTGTATTAAAAAGACCCCACATTTTATATATGTAAAACACAGGGTGTGTAGGGAAAAAAAAATAGGAAAGACCTGAGGACTAGTCAAGCCTAGACTCTGCAAAGAAGTTAATGTATGAAAGACAAAAGAAAAACAGGAAAGACAGGAAGAATAGATTAAAAAACCACATTAAAACTTCATGCAGCTCCTTAGACACCCAACAGCAATGTTTAAAAGAACTATGGACTGCGGTATCCAGACAGCAACTCTTCAGCACCCTTCATGCACGTCTGCTTTAGCTTGGTTGGTTGTGGTACATAAGGATGCATCTTCTGTCCTTCATTTGAGAGACAAGTATTCATTTCCATAGCATCATTCCCACTTAAATGAATCAAGGGAGAGCAGCTCTGAATACATTGGTGTGCATCAGTGGTGCAGGCTGAAGTGGCTGGCATCTCCCATTTCCTGGTCTTGTATTTACATTATGTGCTATGACTTAGTGGAGTGGCAAAAGATACAGAAGGTGACATTTACAGATGTATGAGAGCTAAATTTCTTTTATCTCTAAAATAAATACAAGGTTTCTGCTGGTCCAGTGTTTCTGCTGGTCCAGCTTTCTACTGAAAGAGGTCAGAAAGTTTGGAAAAGGATACAGGAAGGGATAGGTTATGGAACTTCCCAGAGGAACTATTGCATCTATACAAACATGCATGGATTTGTTTCTCATGGGACGAAACAAAGATATATGGAAGCTGGACATCACATCAAAGGTGGTAGCACAAGGGTAATGAGGGATTTATAGATGTTCCCAACACCCCTTGCTGATACAAACTGCCAGGAAGGGCTCCCAGATGGGAGAATATTTAAATATCTTTTCTTATCATTTTTCTTATCACTTATATCAACACTTATATTTTACTGCAGGTGATTTGTTAACTGTCTTTGCCATTTATACAGTTTGAGTTATCAGTAACTCAGTCATCAGAAAGCTGTTTTGACTCTGGTGGTTTCAAAATGTTCAAAGCAGAATTATAATTCTTTCTTCTTGCATAGGTGTAACGTGTTTCACTCATGGCTGCAAATTCCTTAATTTCTTGGCCATAAAATACATCCATCCTGTGTTCTCCATGCTGAATTATTTACTTCAGGTTATACAAGTACTCTCAAACCCTGACTAAGGTGCTTTGGTGTTGTATTTATGATAATTTTGTCACAGTAAAAATAATCTTCATTAATTATAAGTGTAATTCAATCAGTAATCCAGGAATCTAAGGATGCTCTGCATTTTGTTCTGCTCCCTTACTTTGTGTGTTCTAATTTTTATATGATGCAGGGTAAGCTGAGTTCTAGTGAAGGTTCCATAATGAAGTGAAGGCCATAATGGACCTGGTTCTTCTAGTGCACTCATTCTGTGCTAGCACTGGAGAAATTCTTAAGAAAACAGTAGAATTACTCCTGACAAATAAGAACCAACTCTCATTTTTAAAATTGATAGATGTTCAATATGTCCATTTAATACTGTAAGCATGATCTCCAGGACAAGTTCAGTAATTGCATACTGAAATAAGGCCTGACCATAGGCAGAAAGGAAAAGGGGTTGGTGGTATGCAGGTCCTGTCAGTCCCAGAGTACTTGTCAAGGTTATACATTAAAGTCTGATAGTTTAGTGACTGCACAAACATTTATATGAGGGAAGAGGCCACAACAGGCTCTGGATGGTAGATCCTCTGTTACATAAAGAGGGGAATATTGGCTGTAGTTGTCCTTCTCTATGCAGTAGTTGTCCTTCTCTTTTCAAGAATTGCTATGGAAATCTGTGTACTGTAATAGTTGTTCCATCTTGAAATATGTTTTGAACTCTTAATGAACTTAATTCTTTATTTTCAGGGATAACTTTTACTGCTCTGCAGGTGCAGATGGAGCTGTTCAAGTAGTTAATTAAAGAGTGTGACAGTCTTGTGTATATCATGGGTAGGCCATATAAAACATCCACCAGCCTATTTTTCTGCCTGATTACTGTTGCACAGTTCTTTTGCAAGCAGCCAACTGAGCAAACATGGAATGCACTGCATGTTCTTAATGTGCAGTGAATTTGGGTGATAAAGACAATTTTGTCCATGGTATAGATGACTGTAACTCTTTCATAGCACTCTCTTGGAGAAACTAACAAGATCTGATTCTAGTGAGCTTATTTTATATCAGGTCAACTATACCTGTTTCAAGAATATTCTGTCTCAAGCCCTTAAATTTTTTAAAAAGGAAATTTAAATTTCCAGGTGATCAAATGTCAACATCTCTTGATGAAGGAAGTCTGCCTGTGTACATTTTAAGTCACTGTTTTTTCAGTGGGCATGCAAAAAAGTGTTTCTGGCTGTTTAATGGAGTGGAGAGCACTAGGGCACCTCCTAGTTTACTAAATCAAACTGCATCTCTGTCCCCATGTCATACAATTAATGTATTGAGCTCCTTTATGCAAGTGGTTGGTTTCATTAGCTCAGTTTTTACTGAGTTCTAGAGTGGCTTTCTGACGTGCAGAGATTTTCTTCCAATGCCCAAGCAGTGAATGCCCAGCAACCATTTCTCACGCTGTCTTTCATTGCTTCCCTCTATTAAACAAAATAATTTAATCTCTTTTTCTTTCCTTTGATCAACCTGGCAGGAAGGATGTCTGAATCTGTCTGAATTACCAGAACTGAACCTGATGCTTCCATTTATGTGGGATGCCATCCTGTAGGCCACACAAGAGGGACTGCGGGCACTCCTGCTTCAAGCCAAACAACTTGTGATGGAAAAGGAGCACCTGTCCTAGAGGGTGCTTAAACAAAAGGATCTGCAGAATGACCTTCAGAAGACCTGGAGGTTATGACATTCAGCAAGGGAGTGCAAAGCCCATATGGACAGGTAACCTCCATACACCTTTTCCTGAAGACCTGCTTGGAACTTGGATCAAATAAGTGACTTCATACCTCTTCCAAATCTTTGGTTAATATTGGAAGAAATTGTTGATAGTCTATCTCTCATTAGCTATGTGCAGGCCCACAAGTCTAACTCTTTTTGTGTAATGATGGATGTCTTGTGTCAAGACAGGAGAAGTCTGTAGCAGAACTGAATCCCTTCTGGCTTTTTGTCCTCTGCCCAGACCTCTCAGTCTCTCGTTCATTGCAAACCTCTGATGAAAAATCAAGTCAGAGCCACGTGACCCAGGAGTTTGGTCACAACAAATCTTTGTAGCTCCAATCTCTCCGTTATAGAGTGTGCTGGACAGGTAATAGAATGGAAATGAAGTAATATTTCAATATTTTCATGCTGCCTGCTTTACAATTATGATGTTAATTAATTATCTGCCTGGCAGTTAACACCATGCAGAGGCATGGTTGCGGTCGACTTCCTGCTGTTCTGCTAGCAGTGAGTAATTAACCTCTCCTCTTCCCTGGGATTCTCTACAAGATGATCAGTGTGTTGATGATATAATTATTATTAATTCAGTTTCTGTGTTTCGTTGACATTGTTAATTACTTGTCGGTAATCAGCTAATGTTTAATCTTCCTTGCTGGATAGCTTCTTAAAAGGCTGCTTGAAATGGTTCAGAGAGGCTTCCTAGCACATTCTCACTCCTCATTGCATCAAGTCTTGGATGGGCCACTATTCAGAATAAATTATTACCTAAATACTACAGAAAGTCTACTGAAGTTGGGGAATTTTTAGATTAAATTAAATTGCTGTTTTCACTGTTGTAAGCATTATATGTAAAGCTGCTGTCAATAAATCAGGGAAACAAGTGGGATCCCTTTTGGTGCCAACTTTAAAAATTGATCTCACTTGCAAAACTGTCAATATCATTTGAAGAACAAAATTTAATTTAGTGCTGTTTTCTGTTTTTGGAGGATTAGTGATTTTCCTGCAAATAACTATTCATGGCATCTTTACTTTGGGCAGAAGAAAGAAATCTCTCCCCTGGAGTCTTGATCAGCTCTGGAGGCATATGGTCACTGTATACAATGTGAAGCTCCTCTTAGCAAAAGCAGCTTTCACACAGATTTTAAAGATAATGTCAAAAGGTTTTCTTTTTCCTTTTTTTTTTTTTTTTTTTTTTTTTTAATAAAGTGTTACTTAAATGTGTATGTCTTAAAATCAGGTCAGGCCAATTGTGTTTCCCACCACAGTAAATGGAGTGGGAAGTTTGAAAATATATTTTCATAAAGTAAAAGTCAGAGGTGTTTTTTCAGCACATTGTTATATCCACCAAAGTTCCTGATTCTTTTTAGCTTTAATTTCCTAGGCTGATATATATCAGAATAACAAAAAGATGACAAAATCATTGAGGTAGAACAGTAAACATTTAGTTGTATGCCATGTTCTCTTGTTTTGAGATGTAAACTACTCCTGCCTTAAATCTGAGATAGCCTGAAACTATCCAGACACCAGAAAAAGTTCTGATCTTTGACAGAGCCAGTCTTTAACTTATTTATGGAAATGAAAGGCTCTGAGAAAGAGCAGTCAAAGGAAGACTTTAAAGGAAAAGAAGAAGGTCCTCACTAGAGGAGATCATACACACTGGTAAGGTCACAGAGGTGGTTTGGTACTCAGTTTGCAGTATTTTATTTCAAGAGCAGTGTGAGATTGAACAGTCCTTAGGAAAAGAGTGAATTACCTGACGTTTTCAGACTGAAGCTGAAACTCTTTTCATGGTAGCTGTGCTCTACTTGCCAAGCTTCAGCAAAGGGAGCTTTGTCACTGCTGTCTGTATGAAGGTTAAAATATAAAGAAATATGATAAAACTGCATCCAGAGACTAGGATTAGGGGTTATGAAGGATTCCAGGAGTTAGTACAGGCAGAGAACTAGAGCCAGGAATTGCCAGAGTTTAAATTGTCCCAAGGAAAATGAAATCAGATGAGTTGAGAAGCAGGAATGAGGGAAAGGAAAAGAAGAGGAAGAAAAACCAAACTAAGCAGATGTTCTGCAAGTAAAAGGAGATGTAGCTGAGGTGATGAGGAGATGCCTGCAGCAGAGTGCTGGGAAGTGGAGCACTTATGAGGGGATCCCATAAGAGCAGCAAGAGATGCAAGGAGCAATAGTGTAGTCAAGCAGGATGAGAATAAAGAAACAGCTTGGGGCACCACAAATTAAAAAAGGAACAAGAGGAGAAGAAAAACAGTTAAATGCAAGGTGGGAGTAAGGGCTTGGTTTTGTTTCAACTGGAGACACACAGCAGAGGCTAGAAGCAGTTAAATGGAGATCCTTTCTATGCCATTTTAAAGTTAGGTAAGTCCTAATTACTTTTCTCTGCAGGAATCTCATGCCAAAAAATCAGTTGCCTTTTTTGTCTGAGATAATCCTCAAGTTTTGCTTTGAACCTGGAGGTTGGAAAACACAGAGCAAAACTCAGCCAATGCCTCTATTTTATACCTCACTTCAGACTGGAAGTCTGCAAAATGCTTCTACTTTAAGCTAATGTTTTATTTGGAACCACAGTCTCTCCTGTGACAACTAGAAAAGGTTATATGCTTAAGCTGAGCTTAAAATCACATGGAACTGGGCAACAAGTAGTGTCATAAATCTCAAAGTGTAATCACTTTTCTTTCTGGAAGTTCCAGCCTCACTTTTGAACTCTTAACACCCGAAGAAGAAATAACCACTCTTCTTTTGCAAAGTATGTAGTAAAGCTTAGGCTCACCAACATAACTAGCAGGATTATGTACCACAGAGTGCTACACTTGAAGGGGAAATGGAACATTTTTTATTGCCAAAGTTTCACATAAAGGTAATATAAATGAGCATGCAGATTGTGGAATGGTTCATATTTTACGTATTGAAGCTCTGGTAATAGGTGGGAACAATATGAATTGTACTTGTGTACCAAACAAGGTCTAGTTGCACAGCCTGCCTTTGATAACACTCCTCATTTTGTAAGCTATATGACATGTCAATTTGCTGTTTTCATTTTGGAGACTGAGAATGTAGGATTGAAGCTTCAAGATCAAAACAAAGGTTAAAACAAAAGAACTGTTGATTTCTTTTTTCCCAAGTGTAAATACTCTGGTGTATCACAGGGTGACACCCTGTATTAACTGGAAAGAACTCCTTTGTACACTCCTTTTGCAGAGGGAGGATGGTTCAGCTGTCATGATATTTGTCTTGAATGTGGACAGCATAGGTTTAATTCCTCATGCTGCTACCAACTTTGTGAATGACCTTGAGAGAATTGTTCAGGTCCAGATCCTCAACAGTACTTTCATATTTTGTGTTTGCAGGGCTCAAGTGAGCTGACAAAGTCTGAATTTTGGACCTTTCTTTTCAATGAACTGTTTGCAAATTCCTGTGTAAAGGCAAAGCACAAGCTGTTAGGTCATCCATTATCTCTGGTCTTCATCTGCATCTTTGGATATTATTTATTCATTGTTTGTTATGGATGCTGCCTAATGAGTCAGGTAAGTCAGACAGTGTCTCTGTTTTCTTCTCTGGTGACAGATTCCACAGTGAACATTGAATACAGTTTTTTTACACATACAGTTTTGAGATGAGAGTATGAAAAAATTGCATCCAGCCATTATTCCAAGTATTTCTGCAGGTAGAAAAATACTTCCAGATTAGAATTCTAACTCAAAATGACCATGGTTACACAGGAAGGAAGTTGAGTGACAGTCAAAAACAGATACAGGAAATTTTGGAGCATTTCTCCTTATGTTGCAGAAGGTAGTGCAGAGTGGCACAAGCTGATGAAAAGTGAGAGGCACCAACTCATCAAGAGCCAAATCCTGATTTTCCCAGTACAGTGTAAATTTGATGGTGTCTGAAGAAGTCAAGATCTTTCCTTCAGGTCTGCAGCAGATTATCACGCATAATATGAGTGGAAATGGGACCACCATCAGACAGCAGGTATTCCTAATGGGCAGGAGCCAACATGAAGAGAAAAAGCATGGAATAGTCAAGTCAAGAGAGCAAGGCTTGGCAGGAGAGTTTGAGCTGGATGGAAAGCATGAAAGGTCCTGATAGATACAAGTGAAAAATGGAAAATATTCAGATACCAGCCTGCAAGCACATGGGCTGGATCTATATTCTGACCTTACTTATGTGACTAGATGGGTGAAAGGGTGACTGAATTGGGCTCAATTCCATCCACCCATCTGCAAATGAAATGCTTGTGTGAGGTGTAGGCTGTGGCTGGGGCAGGGAAACTTTTTTAAAAAAAAGTTTCAAGTTTATTTAATTCCCATTAGAAAATAAGAAAAAACAATGAGGTGTAAGCAACGTTAATTACTAGCTGGAGGCATTCAGCTGCAAAACAGGTTAAGATTATTATCCCCAGCTCACATGTGGGGGTCTGAACCTCAAGGTCACACAGGATGTCAATAGAGCCAGATAAATAAAAAATACTGAGCAAGCTCTTGCTCTAATCACAAGCCAGTACTGCTGCACTCAATTTAGTATAGAGATAGTATACTGTAAACTCTCATGAATGAAAAGAATCTGTGATTTTATTACTTAAATAATCTCAAAATCTAATTCTGATTTTGTTGGTGTAGTGTCAGTGCTATGAATCTATCTCATCCAAGTGGGTTTCTCTTCAATTTTTCAGTCTGGCTTGTCTAGGGAGACAGGGTGACATTTCTTCTTGTTTTGTTCTTTTTTAAATTTCTCTTACCTCTGTCAAACCCCTCTAAAACAATACTTTAGAAAATGACACAGTAGTAGCGTTTGTAAAATGCCATGATCACAAACAATCAGAGTGATTGCATCCTACATTTATCCTACATCCATGTCCCTGCCACCAATTGCTTCTTAAAACTGCAGAAGTCTAGAAGTGAAATGGGACTTGCTCTCACAGTAAGATGTCCTAACAACTTTTTGCAGTCCCTTGTTTTAAGAGTAGAGCTGAGGTAATTGGTTGAATCTGTACCACCAACTCTGACATTTTGAGTTGTTAGTAGTTGTTTGCAAATATTTGCTAAACATGTTTGCTGAGCCTTATCCCCTGCTTTGACTGTTCATTATTGAGCTGTCTGAGCCATAGGATGTGATCTTCTTTCTGGTTCTTGGCAGAGAGGACTGACTTTTAAAAAATGGATGAATAATTATCAAATCTGTAGACAAAACTTCAGCTGACTTGCTGTTAGTTTCGCCTGTGTCTGTCAGAATCTGCGGAAGTAACAAAGAAAAACTCCCAAACTGAAGTAAATCCCACTGCTGATTTTTGCTTACAAAAATACAATGAAATCTATCAAAATACACTGTCTGTTCAAGCATTTTAGAGCAGTTGGTGTCTATGATCCATGGCTTCTCTTTGTTTCCTGAAACACTCATGAGTCACACAGAATCATAAGATGATTCAGGTTGGAAGGGATCCTTCAAGGTCAGGTAGCCCAGCCCCCTGCAGTGAGCAGGGACATCTTCAATTAGATCAGATTGCTCAGAGCCCCATCCAGTCTGACCTTGAATGTTTCCAGGGATGAGTGATCCTCAAACTCTTCGGGTGACCTGTGCCAGTGTTTCACCACCCTCATTGCAAAAAAAATATTCCTTATGTCTAGTCTAAACCAGGCCAGCCATAATTCCTTTCTTAGCGATGCTTCTCCTGAAGGCATTGTATGCTTGTAGTCATTATATTGCCCCACAGGCACGTGTGGTTCCAGAAGCAAATGGAAAGGTTGATTTTGATTTACACAGCTCACTGCAACGTGGCCCCAGATCTCTTGGATGTGAGTTCAACTCCTTGTAAGCTCTCTCAATACCTAAGAGTGGTGGGGATATCTCTGCTAGACTTGGGCTGATCTTTAGCACTGGAAAATTTCCAGTGTTGGCTTCTTTCTATGGTAATGTGCTTCTGCCTTCTGGCAGGGTAAGATGCAGGCATACACTTCCAGGTGCCCAAATTTAACCAGGCAAACCTGTGGCTCTGGAAGGTTGGTGGAAGCTCAGTTTCTCAGGACACCACTGGGTCCCTGCTGAGTGGGAGGCACAGCTGAGCAGAGAGTATACACTGGGAGCTGAGGTATCATCCCAGTTTATTTCCCTTAGGAACCCACTGCCATTTCACCAGTGTGGAGCCCTCCACCAGAGAGCAGAGCCTCAGCCAGGTCCCACCCAGGCATTGCAGCATCCTGTGGTGTGGGGAAGGGTAGATGCTTGGCAGCTGCAGTGATGGTTTTGTTCAAATTTGGCTCTTTCAACCAGAGTGGTTAAATTTATTTGACTGCAAGTTCTTGCAGGAGAGATCTGGCCTGGAAAATAGGAGATGTTTGCACAAAACCCCAGAGTTCTGCCTGACATTTGTCTTACAAAAATCTCAGTAGCTGCTTTTCTATAGTTATTTTCCTGGGAAGACAAGCACAGTAACGACTTAAACTTGAATTTTGCAACTGTCCTGATATATACCTCAAAAAAAGCCTTATCTTTGTGTTCATACTTGTGTCCTTAAGTGCAATCAATATGGTGAGAAACAATTTGATTCCTGCACATACTGCATTATCTGCTATAAGAATAAACTACAGTGCAGATTATGCAAATACTGTTATATACAGGCCACAGTTACTGCAGTGTCTTCCATGGTATATATCAGTATACTGTAGCAATTAAACAGTATAGTGAAACCATAGCAATTACTGTTCTAAATTATAATAAGCAATTCAATATACACTATAGGATAAATCATTTCCTTATAGCAACCACTGTATATGTGCTTTGGTTTTTATTCTAAAGCCCTTATTACTTGTCATCTGAACACCGTGCCAGATGATTTGTGCTGCATGCTTGTAGCTTCAATGCATATTTATTATATGACTTTTGCAAAAAATGCTTGTAATGATTATAACTGTGTTACCTTATTATCAGTTTGCAGTGGTATCTTAAAAAAAAAAAAAAATAATCAATGGTGTTGTGGAAAGAAAGGATAACCCTTTTTTTTTCTTTTCAAAAACCCACCCAGAACTAAACTTTCATATAATCTGAGGCTTGATAAAGCTGACTCCCCATAATTTTAGGAGATTTAATTCAGAATTAACCACATGAACTACTAAGCTAAATTCTATTAATTTTTAGCATCACCTTTCTTTCTTGGTAGTAAACAGATTCCCTCTAAAACTTGTGCATGATTTTAATTACAGATAAGTTTCTCTTTAAAGGCCACAGCATTCATGCTCAGGTTGCTAAGCTGAATTCAATACATCTATATGTTAAAGGTAGCAAGCTAATGTGTAAACAGGGAAAATATTGGAACCAATTGCTGTTAATTTGGTTTTGATCAATTTGCATTGACTGCACTTTACATGCAAATGAGAAGTGTGTTGGATTATCCCACCTGAAAATAGCTGAGATACTGAAGTCCTTTTAAAATAATTAAAAAAAAAAAAAAAAAAAAAGGAATAAATGAAACTGAAGGAACAGCAAGTGGAAAGGCTTGTGTTCAAAGTGTTGGTAAAGAGGAGCAAAGATTGCTGGATACATGTGTTTGGATAGCTCAGTGTAGTCCAGGTTGATGGAATCCTTGTGTAGGAATCAAGGTGGCAAATTCTCACTCCCATTTAGAGTATTATCAAATTTTATGCTATTAAGGCTACTTAAAATACATCATTAATTTTAAAATAACTTGTAGAACCTGGCATGAACCAAGCACATGTGAAAAAGCAAGTACAGTATAAATTCAGACAGAAAAAAAAATAATTATGGAAGTTGCCATTTGGTAACATCAAATCTCAACACCAAAAGTTGCTTCCTGTCTGGAAATCAAGCCAAAAGTATATTCTCTTCTTTGACTATATTCATGTTTATATTTTCCTCTTTATAGGAGAGGAAGAATTCATCTCTGTCATCTTGAACACTCAGCTGAGACTGCTGGGAAGGCATCTGCTGAGCTTGTGTTGCAATGCAGGTTTCTGTCTGCTGACCTAGACCAAAACCCTCAGAATTCAGACAGGTCTGTTAAGGCTTCTGTTGGGATACACAGGACAGAGCAGTAATTCTTTTATGATTGAATACTGAAAAGTTCCTGAATTGCTTCAAAGTTTGAGGCAGAATTACCAACGTGTAGATAATAGGAGTTCTTGCAGAACTTCAAAAGAATGTTTCCTTGAAACACTGAAGACATTATCTGGGGGGTTACATGGCACTGTACTGGGCTCTGGAGAATTCCTTGAGTCTTGTCCAGAGGCCTCACTGTGGTGAATTTCTTGGGTGTAGATGCTCTCTCAGGGTTCCATAGGCTCACAAATTAGAGGATAAGTAGAGAAGCAAAAGGGCTGTCTGGTTGCATCCAGATTTATTCCTCCACTCCAGAGGAAGGGCCCTTGTAGTGGCTGTCCATCCAGGTGCTGGTGGATTACCATTGTGATCAGTAACTTTCCAAGACTCAGCTGCCCAAGATGGGTCTGATATTGGAGTGTAAATCCTAACTAAATGCCATCGTGTAATATGAGCTTTCTTACAGCATGAAAACGTGTCCTAGTAATTCCAGAACTTTTTAAACGTGTCATTCACCTTATCTTTGTTTTCCAAGAAAGATATAATGGTAGTAACATTGAAAAATCAATGCTGATGCAGCCCAGAATTCAAAAATCTTTGTAAGCAGTCTCTGGCATATCCTGCATGTTCATGCAGACCTGCAGACTGCTTTGGAGATGTGTCCCAGCACAGGCAATTTGTTACAGTTGTGCCAAGTCATGGAGACTAAATCTTTAATCTTGCTAATCTAGCTGGCTATTTGTTGGACAGCTTCTTTGGTCCAGTTCATACCTGACCTGTTCTGTAAGAACTATTAGCTGATCTTTCTTCAGCTGAATTCACCTGGGATGGTAATCCCTGGGCTGGGATATAAATCCTTTTTGTCTGATAAGACAGCCTTTCTTTCAAAGGTGATCTCAACTGCTCTTTTTACTTCCAGAATCTCTAATCCTAATGTGGCTTTTGTTTTACCATAGATTTTATTTTCCATCTGCAAGTCCTTAGCCTCAACGGCAGATTTTAACAGTAACAGCAGTTTTGGTTCTTTTTACTTTTTTCTAACTGCCAATTTTCTAACTTTTCTTTCTCTGCTAATGTCATCCTCTCTTATCAGATGCTGGCTCATGAGACAAAAAATTCTGGTTGCTTTTTAGGTGATAGACTGCCTCACCTTCTGCTGCAGTAATGCTGAGCTGATCTGAGGTAGTGGTCAGTCACCTCCTGTCATCCTGAGATCACATCACTGCTACTTGGTAAATACATTCAGGAAATGTGGGTTATTAATGCTTGCAGCACACTTGGCCTATTCCAGATTCTGCTTTTTTGGTGCATTCTGGCCTTCAGCCCTCAATGTTTCCCTTGCCTGAGGAACCTTGGATTTTAGTATTTTGGATTCCTTCCTTGTATCTCTGATCCCGGAATGTTTCAGTCTGGAGTAGGTAATATCATTTGTTGAATAAATTCTTACAGCTTGGTCTGAGAGCAATTCTAGCTTTAATGCTGTAATTATTTGGTAATGTATTATATCCTTTTGCCCTGAAGCCACATCACTCCTTGGTTTTCATGTTTCTAACCCATGGGTATGGGTTAGACCTTGCATGATCTGTGCTTTTGACTTATTTCTATTAAATTTTTTTTCTTTTTGTTTTTGCTTTTTTCTTCTTCTATTTTTCTAATTCCCTTACACACATTTCAGTTTTCATTCCCTGCACAATTACTAAAACCAGAGCCAGGAGCTGAGCCAGCAATTAACAGTTCCTTCTCTTTTCCTTCTTCTTCTCTGCAGTGTGTTGGCCCAAGACTTTTTTCCCCAAAAAGTTCCTCTTTGACCAGTGTCATTGTTCTGGTATAATTTCTTGGGGATTTTTAGTTGACTTTGCTATTTTGGCTGAAATTTCCCTTTATGCAGAAACCTTATAATGACTGTGGTTTAAAGGGGGCTTTATTTATTATTTTATTTGCAGGTGGTCTGAGGGAGTAGGTTGTCTTACATTGCCAGTGTCCTTTCAAATAGCAATTGTATGAAGCACAATAAGGTCCTTTAATGTTCACATTTATTGTATTTTTAAATATATTATGCCTTTGGTGAAACTCCTGTTCCATTAAAAGGATGTCTTGTTGTTTCTTCCATTCTCCCAGAAAAGTTAACTTATACTGATTTTGTAAACTTAACTACAAAATACAGGTTCCAGACCTTGAAGAGCTTTTCCAGATTTTTTAACAGAGTATCTGCTCTAGGAATGTGATTTCTCACTGGTAAATGAAAATGCCAGGTTCTTACTGTACGTTACTACAGCTTTGCCTGTAATAACTTTAAATCCCATTAAGATAATTTCATTTTACAGTGTACTTTGGCCCTAAGATCAATATATCAAAAGAATAGCATCCCAGTAACTGTCCTTGGACTTAAAGATTTCAGAGCAAATACAGCAGGCAGTGCTATACAGAGAAAAGGCAGCAAAGTGTGACCCTTTAAGTTTTGGGTCTCCTTGGCTTTCTGTGCAACATGCAATAATTAATTTGAATATATTTACATTGAAATGGTCTTGTAATGCTTTACCTGTGGTTGTGCCAGGAGAGAAGAAGAAAAAAAAAAGAGGAGGAGACCCATGAAGAAATGGGTCTGTCCCTGCAGTCTCTGCAGGGTAAGATTTAATCTTCAGGTCCTGGACTTGCTTCAGCCTGTGCCTGGCTGTATCCACAGCAGTAGCTCCTCCATGGGAAGCCAGTCCTGTATGTGGGATTCTCTTCTGACATTAAAAATGGTATAAAATGCAGATAAAGAGAAGAACAAGGAACAGAGATATGGAAAGTAATTTTACTTACTCTCCATAAACTTGTTAGATCTTTACATCTTATGGCCTTGACTCTCTCTTCATCTTTAGTTTTTGAGCTAATAAAGAAGTGAATTCCAGAACTATGCAGAAGTCCTACTTTAATTTCAGACTTGCTAATATGCAAACCTCTAGATAGGTATCTACTGGTGTTCCAGAGTGAAATGCATTCAGAACACTCTGGACTCTTCAGTACTAGGGATTTATCTGCTCCATGGATTGACTGGAGGTGAGTTCCCTTCTGTAGGAAACCACTGTGGAGTATTACCTTGTTTGACCACTTTAATAGACAGAATTAGCATAGCAGCATGAAGGGCTGCTGCTGAAGCACCAGGATAGTTTTCAATGAATGGCACTAACATTGGCAAAAGTGGAAAAAAAGATTAATAAAAAGAAGTTGAGCTTGCAATGCCTTCTTGTGGGTTATCAGGGTGGTAGGTTGGTTTGCTTGCATTTCAATGCTGATTGAACCAACTTAGGGTTGGTTCAAGAGATTGAGGTGAATAAATAATTCATTATCTTTTTCTTATTTAACTTGTTTCATTGTGTGCAGACTGAGTATAACTTACGTGGTTAAAATCCTCTGAATCAAAATTGGGAAAACTTCAAGAAATAAGAGAGAACACAGAGTTTAAGATAAATCCAGGCAAAGTATCTTCTTTCCCTGAGCTTCAAACTCTTAGCTTAAAAAATGTGCTTTGATCAGAAATCAAAGTTTCATATGTATTTCTAAATATAGGCTTTGTAAAGCTAACTGCTTAAATCCTTGAAGCAGATCATAATGTTTTGAAGTTTAGAAGCTTTTACTCTCAATTTACAATGGCAGTAGGTATTCATACATTTTAAAAAACCTCTTTACAGTATCAGTAGTTCAAACATTCCAGCACTGCATGTTTGAAAGTGAAATGATGAGCAAAACTAAAGCTGATGTTAGGGATGGTTTTCCTTTGCCAAAGCTGCAGGATTTGCCTGAAGCTGTAGGGAGATTTGAAAGAATATAGTGCTGTATATTGACTTTTCACAATTTAAAATGAAGTAGTCACATTTTCTTATCTCTTATAATAAAACCAACAGTATAGAATATATTTAAGGATGTATTCCCAGTTATGGGAAAGAGCTTAAGGGCTGTGGTCAAGACTAAAGGAATCTAGCTCTGTTTTCCTGGCTGGGCTCTGCAGACCACCTGCTGCTCTAAACTTGTAACCCACTTTGGCTGTGGTTTCTGACATGAATTGTTCCTTCCACACTTCAGAAAAGCATCTGGTTCAGGAGGACTGTTTTGTAATCAAAGACTGGCTGTTTGCAGCTTTTTGGATTGGCTTTGTCACTCCATCACACATTTAGTCATATTAAAATCTCCCAGTTACGTGATGCAGGGAGTGTTGCTGTGGAAGCTGTATGAAAGGTTCAAATCATAAAGCAAATTCATCACCTTGGTGAGACATCCCAGGTGAAATGTTTGATTGCAAATTGAAAATATAGACTGTGTCTGCAGGCAGTCATTCTCAAAACACTTCAAGGTAAGCTTGAGTGATTCGTGCTCTTATGTTCAGCCCTGTGAAAAGTGCTGAATACAAACCCAAAGGTTCAAACATGAAATCTGGAAAGAGCCAGGAAAGGTAATTTTAGACAGATCATTATGACTCAAACTGAACAAGTCAATGTTTGTGAACGAAGGCCACTGTTACAGTTCTTCTACCAGTGTGGGGTAGCTGTGTCAAAGGGAGGCATTTGTAGAGAAATCCACATCCCAACTTTAGACAAATATCTAAACATCACTTACTTAAGAAGTATTGTTTTAGGAGGATGGAAAGAGCTGCCCTTCCAAAGTGCCATCCTTTCTCCTTCTCATAGAGCAAAATTCTAGATTTGTCTGGATTAGATGCTTGAATGTCAGATGGCTGCTGGTGGGTAGACAATGCATCTGGAGCAGTTACTCTACCAACAGTCACAAATAACAGGATATGAAGGGTGATATGTAATTTACATGTGCATTCCTCCAGTTGTGAATGTGGAAAAGGGAATATTTTGTGTTCCTTGATGGAAAAACAGGTACTGCAAATAAATAGGGATGTTATCTTGTCTCTGTATCTCCCAGAGCTTCAACTTTGAATCCAACACATAAGCCCATTGTTCCTAGACATGGTTTGTATAAAATGGTCCCAACTTCAACTTAATTAATTGTCTCATTGCTCATCTGCTGGAGAACACGTAGTGAACCAGGACAGCAAAATGACTCAGTTTTGCTTTTGGTTTCCCAGAGAAGATATTTTGAGCATTGCACAAACTCAGTGTAGCAGCTTCTTGCATGAAGCAGAAACACCAAGATCAATTTTAGAATATAACAATGAAGTTCAAATGTTCTCAAAATACCTTTAAATGCTTATTTGCTCCTAATATACTAGAAAAAATGTAAACTTGAACACTGTTGTTCATTTTTGTGGTGAAACTGATAACAGTAATCCATTGAGTGATATGTCCGTGCCAAATCCTTTTGTAGGGAGTTTTCACTTTCTTTTCCAATTACACATTTTCACTCTTCTAATACATTAAGAAAAGCTTGGATTCCTTAATAGGTGCCTGCACAGCATGTGGTCTTGACAGTGTTAAGAACAACAATTGCTGAGTTTTTAAAATGGTATGGTTTGTAAATTGTTAGATTAACCACCATTTAATATAATTTTGTTTTTGCACATATTGGTTTGATCATTCACAATAACTTGTACATGTTAAATTAAGCTGAGCTATTTGGTTTTGTCCTGGCATAATTTCACAAAGTGTAAAACCATTTTTGTAACAGCATGGGACTAATACACCAAATATCTTTCAGTGTGGAGCCAGAAAAGGCAAATCGGGAAAGAAGTCTGTGAAGATTTTTGTAATGGAATAAGCTTAAAAGTAAAATTTCATGCTAAGCAATTTGCACCATATTTTTCAGTGGAATGCTGTAGTTGTAAATGAAACTTATTTTCAAGTCTTTTTTGAGTAATTTATTGTGCTTGTCACAACAGACAGGGTGTTCTCACATGTACGGATGGATGTGGATAACTGCACAGTGAACCTTTATGAAACTTTACATGTATTTTATTCTCTGTAGCAAGAAGGTGAAATTTAAAAAATCCTTTATCTTGAAGAGAAAGTGACATGGGAGGAACTTCAGAGCTTCATGAACTACTGGATCAATCTTACTGCTTTTGTCTTCTTTTCAGAATTCCTTTCCTTTGTTGACACAGGTTTGACCACCTTCTGGAAGTAACTTCAGCTTGTGGTTCACTTGGCATCTTTTTGCTTTGCAAATATTAAGTTCTCACTCTCATTTCAGGAAAACCTTACACATAAGAATAATCCACAATTTTTATGCTATCAGGGCCATGTACCCCATGAATGTGGCAGCATTCATTGTTCAGTTGAGTTAATGCATCAGTGAATCTCACAACTACATCTCCAGATAGACTCAACCTATTTTAAATTCAGCCTGTATTAATCCCGTTTTATTATATTATTATTATTTTTCATTCATGTATTTTATTCATGCAGCTTCAGTTCAGTCAGTGATAGGTGAAACAGTAATAGAAGGATACAACTGAGGAATGTGGATGAGAGCATAGACTCTCAGATGTTGCTGAAGGAGGTGTAGGGAGGTCTGATATTATCCCAAACACACCAGAAAGCTTCCTTTACCAGGAATAGGTTTCAGTGGGTTCATCACTGAGATGTGCACAGCCAGACAGTGTCAACTGAAGGTGTGTTTGTGTCTCCTCAAGCCTTACAGACTTGGTGCTTATTGCTGTCCCAGAAGAACTCACCAGAGGACTGTTGATAGCAAGGACACTCCAGCCTTGCTGGCCATGATTTGGTGAAGCCCAGTGGCTGGGAACTGAGTTTAGAGAAATTCAGTGTGAAGAATTAAATGTGGGAGAAATCAGCATGGCTGCTGCATCTTTCACCTGTCCTATCAGTCCCTTGGCCTGGGTGCATGCAGAAGCAGCAATCTGTGTCGTGACACTGGAGAGGTCCCTTCTGGTTCTTCTGATGCATCCTGGACTTGATCACACCTCCTGCAGTTCACCAGTTTGCCAGCTTCATCAGCTGTGGCCTTGATGAATTTTCTCAATGCACAACTTAGCTTCAAGGGTGGTATTTTTGTAATGTTTTATAATGTTTCTCTGTCTTCTAAAACACCAGAGAATGATTGTTGAAGGAAACACCACATGAAGCAGACAGAGCAATACTCTGAGGTGGCAGAGATTATTATGTCAGGTGTTTGGCTGGTGTCACTTTAGCTGAGAAATTTCTTTGGGGACCTAATTGGAAGGAATGTCTGAAGATTTGTTGTGTTTCTTTGCAGCATGGGAAATGATTCGCTACTGGACACACCAAATTAACCCTGCCTCTTTTTTGGACTCTTGATTGGGTTCTTGCTTGTTGTAAGCATTCTTGGTTTTGAGGAACAGAGACAAAAGAATTGTTTTGGGCTAGTTACAGGATATCTGAATGACAATTAATTGCCTGAGAAATTTAGGAGAGATTAGATGATCTAGAATCTCTTCTCTCTTGAACCTCTGTGAAGCTCATTAGAAAAGTGCATATTTTCTTCCAGCATGCTGACCACCTGTCAGTGATGGATGGAGTGGTGTGCTCTGCATTTTGACTACAACTTGATCTATTAAAAATTTAAGTCATGTGTTACATCAGCATTTTTAGTCATAGAGGCAGATCATGAAATACTGTACTTTTCCATGTCCATGGAACATTTTTGGATTACAAACATACTCAGTTTAAGGAAGCATGGTGGAGGCTGTTGCACAAAATGCTGAAAGAAACTTTGATCCAGCAGAAACTGTGGAAATGTAATTTGTTCTGAGAAACCTGTGTCACAGTATCCCTGAGAGCCTGATCCAGTGCCAGCTTGAGACAACATCAGTTTTTGACTGAACATAGAAGATCAGCAGCTGAAAGCATTGGATACTTTCCTGGATATGGTGCTTGGCTGGTCTTAATGGCACATTTTAATGTCAGCAGCTTGTTCTGGGGCACCCTGCAGTAAGAGTGTGGTTAGGAAGGGATCTGGGGTGGCACTGGGGGACCATCATGATTTTTTCTTTTCTATGATCCATCTCACTGGTTTGCTCATCAGTAAATTGACTAATTGGACATATTTGAGAGTGTTTCACAAAAGTGTGTGAGCCTTATGATCCCTCCCCCTCTTTTTTTTTTTTTCCAAACTGCCATCATCAGTGATTTGGAAGTGTAGAAAATAGTATTATAAGGGAACAGATGCGAACAAAAGGGGTGAAATTGAATGTATTAGTATTCAGCAGTCTGCTTTTGATTACCTCTGACTGGAAAATATTTGGAAGCCACCAGGGTCCCCTCAAGTGTTATGATTTCGTAAATTCAGCCCTCGTGTGTTGGGATTCAGGCTCCCTTATTGAAATTGAATTGATATTTTGTAAACTTCATTTGTGAATAATGTGATCTGACAGGGACAAATGTGAGGGAGAATTGTTTTCAAACCTCCTCCAAATGAAACTTATTATTGGGTAAATACGGATTTCTTTGTCTCTTTTCCTCTCTTTCTATCCTGAGTGTCTTCATGGCCTGAATATGTATCAACTTTCCCAAGGTAATTGAATTGATTCAGTCATGTGTGGGCGACAGAAATGGGCAATAGAATATATTCCTGATGGGGAAAAATTGAAAAGTAGGATTTCTACTCTGGTGCAGGGCTGGGAGGGTCACAGTGCTATCAGAGGAGAGAGACACACAGGAGCTTCTTTCCGATTATCTCAGCTTTGGCCATTCCCTCCCTCAATAATCTCCCCCTGATATAACACCGCCTTTCCAATTTTGCTGGCCAGCACCAGGCCTCAGATGTGTTACATATTAATTTCCCTTTGCAGAAAATTTGCCAAGCTTTAGCTCAAATTCAGTTAGTCGGATTGATGAAAGTGGCAAAAGGATACGACATTTACTGATTCTCCCTTTTCACCTTTGATTAGCTCAACCTGGGAATTATTCTTGCCCTGTCAGTGTGCCATTAAACAAGCTGGGGCCAAGGTTGCAAGTTCATACTTTGTGATGTAGCTGGGAGAAAATACGTTGAGCCATGATTTGTCTGACAGAGACCTAGGATCATTTCAGTGCTGTGTTGCCATTATTTTAAAAGGTCAGCTCTTGGTGAAATAAAGAAACAAAGGGAAAAGCTCCATCCTCCTCCTCATAGTCTTCATTTGTTGCTTATATCTCCATCACCTGCTCATTCACAGTGGTTCTGGAGGGGAAAAACTCATTGTCTTTGCTCCATATAAGCTGGAAAAGTTTGTCCCTCCCTCTCTTAGTTGATATTTGCAAATTAAAGATACCTAGTCTGTAGCATTCATATCCCATATGGATTGCTGCCACAGAATGGAATCTTTATTTTATTTTGTCCTTTTTTTTTTTCACTTCTCCAACAAATTACAGGTTTGATTGGGAAGCTTTGCAGAAGCATTTCACTCTACCAGTGAAGCATAAGGCAGAGAACTTGGTTTCCCACACCTTCCTCTGTTACTGCACTGCTTTGATGAATCATCCCCAGGTTTTAGTTGCTTTTTTCACTTGATGAGAGTCTTAATTCATTGATTGTAAAGGTTGTGGGGTTTTGGTTTGGTTTTGTGGTGGTTTGTTTTTTTTTTTTTTATTTGTTTTAATGGCCAGAAGGAAATATTGATGTTACTACAGCCTGTTCAGAATATTGCTGGGAAGAGAGATAGTAACTTTTTGATTGTCAAGTTAGGCAACATGTGTTTGAGCAAAGGGGAGAGACATGGCTTAGGGTGGAAGGAACCAATGAGTGAATTTTCCTATGTTTCTCTGTGAAAAATGCACCAGAAATAATTTGCTCTTTAGCATCATCTTTTTATCATCTTTTGCCATCAGCTGGCAAAGCCATCTAGTTCAGCCAATCTCTGAATGTCTTCATGCTGTCATGAACTCATTGAAAGCAGTCATCGTGGTTTTTGGATGCTCTCAGAATGTAAAACAGTGGTGACAGTGACAATGTGGCACTGTCACTAGCTGGTCTTTCCATGATAATTCAGGGAAAACATTAACCAACACAGGAGAGATGTGGGCTTGGTTCCTTCAGTGCATGACAATCACACTTTTACCAGAAATATTTTTAAAGAGGCTCATCATATTCTCATTTCCTTTTTTTCTAGTAAAGTGCGTGTGTGTTTATACCAAAGGCACAATCTGGAGCATAACAAGAATTTTCTTGTCCTTTCTTCAGTGCATTGCTGCCATTTGCAAACCATTCACTTCAAGACATCCATCACAAACCTGAAAACCTAGACTTAAAATATCTCCCTTTCTAGTAAAACTAAAGCTGTATTGAGAACTGCAATGTCATCTGCTGCAGTTTTTCCTGTATAATATATATCATTTATAGCTCTTGAGTAGAAGCAGTTGTTGAAAGTAGAGAGCAGTGAGGAATTGCTGAAGTCCCTGTGCAGGGCTTCCATCTGATGTGCAGCAAGCATTGCTCATGGCTCTTCCATAACTCAGTGAACACTATTGGCTTTCTGTGATTTTCCACAACCAAACTGGGCTCACCCAGGTCAATAGCCCAGATGTACAACACTGTGAAGAGAAAGTGCAAAAAAGACTCACTATAACCTGTGTGACTGAAAGTGTAATGTAGACATACTCCTAACAGCCTTTCCTTGTAGAAAGTCACCTTTGGAAAGTACTAAAATCACTGACCATTAATAATGAGACCTACATTGCAAATGAGGTTATTTCAAATCCATCAAAGAATTTTCCCAATCAAAGGAAAAAAAAAATGATGTATAGTTATGATGGTGTTTTCTATCTTTATAGAAGTTATTAATTTGTATACTTAAAAAAAATTGAGTCTGCTCATAGGAATACTTTATATTCTCTCAGCCTTAAAAGTGCTCTAGCTATGGCCTGCTAACTCTTATGGCCATGAAGAATGCATGTCTTGGTTATAAATGGTATCCACTTTAGCTTCATAGCTTAGAGCTGAATAAACACAGAATCACTGAATTGTACTCAATGGCTCTATTTATACTGTATTTTGTTAGCATCTGACATAAATCAAGTGTGATTTGATTGACTATACCTAAAGTAGAGCTGGAATAAAATAATGAGGGTGTTTGTTAGCTGAGCTGCCAGTCTTTAGTAGTAATGACATTTAACGTAATAGGTAGCAGGTAGGTTAAAATGTGCTTTTTATTTGTTGTACATACATTTTATAAAAGAAAGATGTAGTAAGGCCCAGGGTGCAATTTTTCACACCACCCCACCAGATAGGACCCCCTGCTGCTAATTAAAAACAAGGCACAAAAACTGATCATGAGTGAATGCATTGGCCATTGTTTAGTGTTGTACAGAATTGTACAAAAAAGATCATTAAATTCCATTCATCACTTTGGCTTTAAATTGATGCAAAAGACTTTTTACTTCTGTGCATAAGGTGGAGGCTAAGTAGGAAGGGTGTTAAATCAGTTTGAGAGTCTTAGGAAAGAAGACATTTAGCAAGAGGAATAATAAAGAGCAGAATATGATAACATTGCTGTAAGGAGTGTTAGCTCGTTTGTTTTGAATGCAGTTCTGAAAGTACAAGATGGAGGTAATATAAATGTTAATACAGAAATCCAGAGGGTTTGATATTTCTCTGGAAGCATGTGGCATCACTGCAATAACCAACTGCAATTTTATCATCTTCAAGTTTAAAAGTCTGGTGATATAAATTTTAGAACTAGTCAGTTCCAGAATTCTTCAGCATTATTTTAAAGTGTACTTTGGACTAGAACTTTATGGTTTTAGATTTTGAGAGGTTACTAAACTTTTTTTTAAAAAAAATGTATTCAATGTCTCCTTTGAAAGCCTTCCCAAGTATTGGATGGAGCAGCTGAACAGTCTATGAGCAAGTGCACTTGGCTACTAATTAACTGATTTGTGTAAAGCTGTTTTCTACAGGCATTGAGAGGATACAATCATTATGGTCATAAACACTGACTTCTGTTTTTTTAGCACACTTCTACTGGAGTCATAAAATTAGTTTCAGCTCTCATGTGTGCATGTAGCTACAAACTGCTATTAACGCTGCCACTTGCATTTTGTCATAAAATACTAATTGCTTATTGACCAGGTCATAGAGTTGGGGCAAAAAGTATATCTAATCCAAATAATGAAGTCTGGAAACCATGGAGGATCAGGACTATCCTTGGCTAAACAGATTTCCCTGAGTCTCAGTACAACCCTACAGAAGAGAGAACAGACTGAGCAAAGGGGTTTGGTGTCAAACAGCTGAGCAAGCTGGATTTGTGTTCCTCCCACTGAAATCCATCTAATTATTAAATATTACTAATGTCTTTGACTAAGACCTCAGTGCCAAGGTGCTGGAAAAGGCAGGGAATTTCGAGGGAATCAGAAGGTTTTGGGAGCTGGATCCCAGTGAATTAGTGCACAGGCTTTGAGTTTCTGCTCTATCCCCATATCTAGCAAAATCAAGTTGTCCTCAAATGAAGGAAGTGGTTGCCCAGTGATATAAGTGAAGATGAAAGGCAAGATGATGAACAGGAGGAGGGAAAAGAGAGAGGACAGTGAGATGAGAACACACAACACAGCTGGTCTCAGACCTGGTGCTATGTGCTAGAAGACACTTTAATGAAAAGAAGTCATTTGGTGGCTATAGTGCAGACAGTGGCAAATCACCTGCAAAAAACTGTCCTAAAAACATGATTTCCAAACTGTATTCCAAAGTAATATCTATTTCAAGACATCAGCTGATTTCTATGGGCTGAACATCTTCCTTGTTTCCTTGAGGTTAACAGACTTGCATCAGGATGTTATGAGCACTAGGAATATCTGATCCATGGAAACAATGGAAGAGCCTGTGAAGGATAACTTTGCATGCTCTGTGCTTCCATCCAAGCATAAATAAGTCCAGACAGGTGAATGTGGTGAAGCAGTGGATGTTAATGTTCTCCCACTGAGGGTTTTGAAAGATGAGCTAAGTGGCTGGCACTGTACATCTTGCTATCTCACCCTAGCTATGGGAAATGGGAGGTGCAATTCTACCTTCATCTTTAGGTGTTGCACTTAATAACAGGAACCCTGAGAGGTTGGGTTTGCTTCCAGAAAAAAAATAAGACTATTTATTCAAGAGTTTGAATAGAAAAGGCTTGTGCTAATAACTCAGGGTTAAAGTGAGCTCTTGGTCTCAGGAGGATTAGCTGCCTGATCCTTACAATTGTATTGCAGTGTTTCACTGTCCTGTTTATTTTCACATGAGAATTCTTCTTTGGAAGTGCTGATCTTTTTTTCTAATTTTCAGGGGCATTCAGACAGCTTGTTTTTAGCACAGCTCCCTGTGCTCCTAATATTAATCCTCTGTTAAGATGTTTCAATTTAAATATCCATGTTTTTTAAACTTTTTTACTTCAGGAGGACATCTAAAGTGCTTTTGAAATTCAGGGTGCCATACATTGAGCAAGATTATAATGCACCAGTAGCTGCTGCTTAAAAAAATATAATTCAATTTCATTTAGGACAGGATTTGCAAATCCAAGTAGTTACTTGTGTTTAAAACACAGACTTTCTTTGCTATCTTTTTTAGGTAATTTTGAAAATCTGAGCCTAAATTTTGTAGAATTGTTTCATATTTACTTCAGGTATGTCTATCCATCACCCTTTTACAGGGTTAAAAGCTTCTCTCAGAGGTGTGTGGTAGAAATCCTCACTGATATTATGTTCTTCCCACCTGCATGCAAAGCAGAACTCTCTCTCTTTGCTTTATTTTCCCTGTTCTCCATTTCTCATTTGCAGTGCATTTACCTCAGTGGCTATTACCAGGGTGTTCAAGTCAATAGAATGTCCAGTGTCCTGTATAATGCAGTCCTATTTTTAATTTTTTTTTTTTTTACCCATGGGCTTTGATTTCGATCTGGACACAAGCCCATTCTTAATAATTAAAATTTCATATTTTTTGCAAAGGTTCCCTGTTTTCCTTTCTGATGCATTCAGGCACTGTGAATTGTTCCCTGAAGCCAAATCTATACTTTTTATTGTTATGTGAATATTCTGCTCATACTAGATATTACACTTTTACTTCCTATTCAATAAATATCCATGACATTCAGCTCAGCAATGGGTATTAGTATGTCAGAGCTCTAATTTATGATGGAAATAGTGTAATATCAATAGTTTTATGGATCAGAAATGTGTAAATACGAAGTTCAATCAGTGGCTCTTCTGTGAATTAAATTCTAAGCAAACATTCCCTTCCAAAATTTAGTAATTGCTGGTTTATCTCTTGTTTCCAAGCTGATTTCAAATGTGAGGTGATTTATGAACTCAAAAGACTTTTCTTTGGAAGTTTTCCTTCTGCATTTTGTAACAATAAATAAGCCATCAGGTTGTTGAGGATGAGAATACATTTCAGTTACCTCATTGGGATATAGCTCAATATTAACTTTCTGCTCTGCTGTCTTACTGAACAATGCCTGTTCCACTGACAGTTCATTTAGTTATTGTCATGGTGTTGGAAGCTTTAAAGGGGTTAATGAGGTATTTATTCCATTATTGTTATTGGAAATTACAGTGTCTAGAACACTTACACAAGAAGATTAAAGATAGATGCTTTAGCCCACTTTCTATAGTCTGATAGGCCATTATTTTCTGGTTCATAACACAAAATAGTACTTTTCATCAAGGAGCTCATATTCTCTAGATGATTCAAAAATTCACAGACCAAAACCAATGTGAAGTATTAAGTTCCTAATACTTTTTTAACCCCAAACAAGTTATAATGCAAATGTTTTAATCAAACAAGGTGAAATTGTGAACCATTTCTTTCTGTGAAGTCTGGCCCTGAGAAACTGGAGCAGAGTTCCCCTCGAGTTCCCCTTCTACGTACAGCTCACCAGTCATGGCACACACTTTCTGCTGCTTCTGAGGGTTTGAGTTATTTTAGGCAGGATTTAAAACTTGCTGATTTTCAAGGGGAAGACACTGAATATAGCTTTGCTATTTTAAAGTGGTTCCTTGGGCTGATGAGCAACCATTTCACATGGCAAGGACAACAGATGTCCATGACTTGTGTGGTGTGTTTGAGATAGTTGGGATCCTATTCAAGTGTGTCTCATGGCACACAAAGTACCAGCTGTACTTTTTCAATCCAGGAATCCATCTCAGCCCCTTCAGCCTGGTCTGATTGTGCAGCAGAGCAAGCAGAGATCTGTAAGGGCTCTCTTGATGGCTGAGAATAAGCTCAGCCAGACTTTGCAGCACCTTTCATGTTCTCCTGGTATATTCTGTAGCATAAAAGGTACAACTAGTTGTTTCACTACATGATAGGTAGTTTCTGGTAATTACATACTGAGCACATTTCCAGCAGCAGATGAAAGGAAGGACAACCCCATCCTTGCAGATAACCAAAAGCCTGGGCATGGTTCTGGGTAACTTGTTCTAGGTGATCCTTCTTGAGCTGCTTTACCCTGCAGGAGGGCTGGACAGGATCACCTCCAGAGATCCCATCCCTTCCTATTTTGAGAGTCTGTGAATTCTTGAAGGTGCATATCTTTCTTGAAGATCTTTCTTCTGTGAATTCTTGAAGGTGCACATCTTTTTTGGGTACACAGGATGGGTTGGAAGCACAGCAGGGAATGTGCACCAGAAAACTCAGCTTCTTCTTACAGCTTCTTTTGCAGGGCAGCACCTGGGTGAGAAGCATGTGGCCCACCTCCTGATGGTGGGATTTTTTCCTCATACTGTTTGTTGTGAAGCACTAAGCATGGCAGTGCGTGATCCCTCTCTCTGTCTTTGGATCCATTGCAGGGCCCCACAGTCCACGGGGGATGTTATCTGGACTCCACTGCCCTAGGTGCAGCACCTTGGTGGCATCCAGAAATCTCTGACTGAGCCCAGGGGTGGGTCTAGGACTCCTGATACTCAGTTTGGTGTCTTCTCCTCTAGAGCATCCTTCCCTTTTTGCCTTACCACTTTCTTCCTTGGTACTTGTATGCAACATCTTATGGTCAATTACAAAAACCAGCCTGGTAGAAAGAAACTTTGGTACATCAGCAATTAGTAAATGGACTTTCCTTTAGAGGAGAGATTCTGCCAACATTTACTTTACATGCCAAGCTTCGTGGTAATCCTTGAGAAAGGCAGGAAGATAACAGGCTGCAAAACAGCATGGTCTAGAGCCAAGATACACTGGGAGATATTCATGTAAGAGAAAACAACTTCACTGTAACAGAAATGAGTTTTATTTTCTCACAGCAGTACAATGCATAATCTGATGCATGCTCACAAAATAACATCTTGAATATTACCTTGGAAAAAGAAAACTTCAACTGAGAAAGTTTGGGTTTAAAATCAAGAACACTAAACCATTTCTAGATTTAGGGGTTGGGTTTTTTTTCCATTTATGAAGTGGAGATAGGTTATAAATCAGAAAAAAAAAGAAAAGTATTTATAGATGATACACAGCTAGCAATACCACTTTCTACTGGCCAGTACATCTGTGTGACTATTTCATCTTCCATGGTAACTTAAACACAAGAAAAAAGCCTTTACAGTTCAGGGCACTGCTGCCTGACCAGAGATTGAGTGGGTTTGTAATAATTCATAGACCTTTCACTTTCATTTTTCTAGTGCTGAAGAATTACATTCTACTATTAAAATGGCCACGTGAATTGCCTGGTAGAGTGTGTATGTTCTACCTGCTCAAACAGATAAATAGAGTGCCATGGAGAGAAGGAACTCCTTGATAGCAGATGTTCCAAAAAATCCTGATGCCTTGAAAGAGAACAGCATCATGCTTCCTCTTGGCAGTTGTTTTTCGAGTAGGATCCCTTAAGGAATGTAGTCTGGCAAGAACTATTTGTCTTTCCTGGGCATTAGCCACATGTATTTTTCCTTTTGTGCTAATTAAGAGCAAGGCAGGCTTGTAGCAGAGCATGAAGGTGAAATTTTTAAGTGGTTACAAGGTTGGATGAAGTGTTGGGTACTGGCTGCCACAGCTGTGCTTGGAAAGCTTGGGAATGTCCCAGGGGACACTCTGTGGCATCAGCAGGTGGGGACAGTTCCTGGGTGGTTCAGGGAAGGTTGGGATCTTCTCAGTTATTTGTTGGCATCAGGTTTAACTCTCTTGGCCAGGATGACAGTATCTGAACAGCCTTGATTTGGTAGAGCTCATGGAAATTTCTGATCCTCCTTCCTTTCCTTTCCTGAGTCAGAACTCTACCTAGTGGCTTTCTTTTTTGCTTTCAGAATGTACTGAGTTCCCTGCTTGGCTGGCAGGAGCCTAGAGGAGAAAATGAGTGTTTCTGCTGGGAATTTCATTTTTAATGGTAGACAATGCTTGTCTGAGACTTCCAGCTATAATAGAAAATGCTTCCATTAAAGATAACTGGAAGAACTCAGTCTGGAGAGATTTCTGGGAGGTGATTTGTGTCTGTTGGTTTCCTTGCTATACATGGGCTTTGACTGATTTGCAAGTATGTATGTGAGGGCAGCAAATTGTAGACCCAGAACATGGGTCTCAGAAGTAAAGAGATTGTTGGAGACAGAGCAATCAGTAAGGATAGTCAGGATTAGATCATGCCAAAATACAGTTTTTGACTAAACTTTCAGGCTATTTCCAGAAAAAGGATCATGGCTCTTATTCCCTGTTTTAAGATGCTGTCCTCAAAGTAAAAGAAAAAGCTGAAAGGTAATAGCCTGTCTTTAAGCTATTTTGGCACACAGAGTAAGCTAAAAAAAAAAAAAAAATAAAAAAAGATCCTTGGTCTTTGCCTCTTCAAACTCCAGTTTCTCCATCAGTGGGCACAGCCTAATGTTCTCAGCACTCCATAAGGGGTTATGAGGTGTTGGCCTTGAACCATCATAAAAAATCCCAAGTGCAAAGCTTTGTGCAGACTGGGAATGTAATTTACTGATGTCCACAATGCAAGTTGAGATTTGTGCATGCCAAGAGCCATGCATGTTCCCAGTGACAATGTCATACTCTTATTGCCAACCTCATAAACCTTCAGACAAGTCTGCCAAATATCTGTTCATTCAGTATTCTGTTATATTTTTCACTTCCTTTTTTTTTTTTAATAAACCCTAAATCTTGCCTTGCATTTTACAGACTGATAAGTGTCCTGACATTGCAGAACCTGGGGTAGATTGTATCAGCCTTCATTCTTTCCCTTGCAGGTGTAGCCTTGCAATATGTGACATGCCATTCATAATGTGAGAGGGAGTGTACAATACAGAATACCAGCCTTTTGTTACTGGGTGGAAAATGGAGCTCAATTTTAAAATTGATTTTGGGAGAGGGAGGAAAGGGAAGAAATGGGTATTTATTAATTTCTGCTGCTAGGAAAACCCTTCCCTATCAAACCTGTAGAAAGGCCCATCTTTGGAGCCCAGGTTGAGTGTCTGTCTCAGCAAAGCTGAATGGGTTCCCACAAGAACTGTGCCAGCCCTCTGAGGGCTTCTGTGGAAATTATAAATTCTGCTGTAAGGAAGGTAGAACAGATACTGCTCTGTGGGCTGGCAGCATGGAGGGTCAGGTCCATTTCTCTGTTCATGTCATCTCCTGTCCATAAGGAACAGTTCTGATGAAGCCAAGTGAACTAAGCTAAGTTTAAAACATTTTGAAAGAAAGGATGAGTTTGATTCTGCTATGTTAAGCTCCTACAGATGAAATGATTCCAACCTGCTTCTTTGCATTTACTATAAATGTATAAATATGCCATTAGTATTTTAACAAGTACTCGAAGGCTAATTACTATGTTTTATATTTTAAACCATCACAAATCAGGAGTTAGACCATTGAAGTCAGAAATGCTTAACAAGTCTTGGGTTGCATAAATAAAGGAAGGTTCATGAGCCCAACAGGAAAATGAATGGCACTAGTTAAAAAATTATTCCTCTTACATATGGGACCATTTTTAATTTATGTGGTATGTAGGAAATTCTAAAGTTAGACTGCATCACTCTAGTTTCACTGATATCTGGGTGGAGGGAGGACAATTTATAAAATTGGGCTATATTTTTATTTTTATGACTGCATATATCACATAATTTAAAAATATTTAGTTCTGGTTTGTGTGCTGAGACAACCTTGTATCTGGTTTTTGACTGCTTAGCCACTTTCCATGTGTAATTGCTACATATACAGTTGCAAATCAAAGTTTGCCAATCAGGATTACAGGAAAAAGTCCTTTTAGCTGCAGTAATTCTGCATGCAAATATCTGACAGAATGGTCAGTGCAGAAAGCTGGTGTTGGGGAATGCTGTAGTTTGGGAGAGCTGGAAAATAATTTTATTTCCATAACATGTTGAAAAATATGCCACAAAAATAATTGAAGTTGTTGTTTTGTTAGAACACAGTGCTGTGTCTTGTGTGTAGAAAAATTGCCCCTGATTTCAGTAGGAAACAAATTTTTCTTCTAGATGTTATAGTACTGCTTCTTCATTGACTTGTATCTTTCAGATAAACCAATCTGATATATAATTTTTAAAATTTTTTGATATTTTGATATGGGCTCTTTTGTATCAGGGTTGTATACTTCAAACAGTTGGGTTTTACCACTGATTACTTTTCATTACGTTGTTCATTTTTGCTGAATTTTTATTCACTAATAAATTTCTGAAGAGGAAAAGGAGGTCTCTGCAGGACGTGAATTCAGAAATGCTTTCTGAAAGGCAAAAGTGGTCTCAGGGTGAATTTTGAGGTGCTTGTGAAATGAGCTGCAGTTTTTGCAAAATCCTCCCCATTCACACTCGAGGGAATTGACTTGGGGGAGTGCTGGGTCATGGCCAGTTTTCCAGGGCTGGCAAGTCAGGTGTCTCTAGAATTCATTATTGAGCATTTTGCTTTGAAAGGACCAGTTCAAGTGCAGCCATGAGTCATTACTGTTCTGCTCCTTGCATTGAAATATAATACAATTCCTTAGGCTGTTGTTTACATCATAAATTCTGCCCAAAACAACCTCTGTGACTATCACAGAAGAAACAAAACTATGAAGTACTCTCTCATTTCCTTATACATATTCCTCAGGCCAAGGCTGAAGCACATTAGTGTGATGATGGGAATTTCATGACTGATAACTGCATTATTAAAAGCTCAAAATTAATCACTGGGTATCAGTGTACTTGAAATAAGTCTTGCTTCTTTAAAAAAATTGATTAAACCCATCTTTAGGCAGAGGATCTATTGCAAAAAGGAAGAATCTTAAAGAAAATTGATTTTGATTTCTTGTACCATAAAAAAGTGGTGATAATTTCTTTCCCTTCAACTAGTTTGTAATCAAACGTGAGCTATAAGATGAGTAACAAAACTATTCTGCTTTTAGCTGCTAGCATACTTCACCCAAACCAGAGCTTATAAGGCAAGCTCTCTTGACCTATTTTCTGTGGTTTGCTAGGTTTTCAGGAATGAAAGACAGGAGCCAGAGTGGCTGCACCAAAAAGCTCTTGGAAAGCAGTAAGTGATCCTAATCTGCTGTGTGCAGTGAGAATCAGCTGTGAACAACTTTAAGACACCCTGGTCTCCGAGCTATGCATGATTTATGGGGGTATCTAACCCTAAGAGCAATGTGAGCAGACCACTACAGTGATTAAGTTCTATTTGAACGTTTTGTTAAGATAGTTCATGACAGGACAAAGGGCTCCTTATTCCCTTGGAACAACACCTCACACCAAGCCTTCCCCCCCCTTGGCTTTCTCTGTACTAATCATCCCTAAAAGCTAAATAACAAGAGGTTTCTGAAAAAGCCTGCAGGAGGAGTCCTAAGGCAAATGGTTAATGCCTGATCTCCCAGACACAGGGCTAATTAACTGAATCTTTAAAACATTATGATGGGGATTTTCTGCATGCAGGTATAAGCAATTATCCCATGAACTCAAGAGCTGCAATTCCCAGTAATTAACACCACATATTCATTGCAGAGGACGGGACTGTACAAGGGGAAATAGTTGCTACAAACATGAAATTCTCAGGCTAAATATTAGTTTGGAATAAAAAGAGATCCATATGGCAAGGATGGAGACAAAGAAGTGAAACAGGCTCTGCATGTGATACAGAGTTAGCAAGTGATAAGCAAGTGATAGGGAGTAAACCAGGCAGCTACATCACACTTCCAGACTGGCACCTGCACATTTCTGCCCACATTTGCACGTGCAGTGCCATCATCTGTGTTTTCTGTCTTGGAGAACTCCTGGTGTTAGGAGCTGCCAGCTTCCCAAGTGAGGAGGGAAAAGCTGTCATGTCCATATTGCCCTCAGCTGTAGTTTAACTTGGTGAGTGCAGGTACCACTGGAGGCTGCTTGAGCTGGAAATGTCAGGTTACCTCTGGTTGTGTGCTGCTAACAGCTCACACACAGCCTCTGCCAAGGGGCTCTGGGAAGGCAGACTCATCCTGAGACTCAATTTTCAGACCTAGGGAGCTTACAGTGAAATATCTGGATGTGTGGCTAAGGCTGATTACTGCCAGCTCGATGCCGGTCTGGTTACTGAATTAGCACTGGGCTGCACAAACCAGGGAACTGGGTGACTATGGATTGAGGTGGTTATAGGCAACTGACTGTAAAGATCAGGCTCTGGGTTTAAACATGAAGTTACTCAGCATGGGGTCTATTGATTTTCCAAAAGAATAACAAGCTTTCCTTTCTTCACATCTCTTATTTAGCTCTTAGGTACTACTGCAAGAGAGACCTGGGCACTGCTAATGGGATTCCCAGTGTTCAGGACCAAAGGGATCATTCCTGTGCATCACCTGCAACACATGGGTAAGGAACACATTAGTACTTTTTTTCTAATTTATTGTAATGCCAAATTTATAAAGAGGGAGCATTTAAAACACAGGATGTGAAAACCCTGCAAACCCAGCAGTAAAATTACACTGAAGCTTTCATAAGAATTTTCAGGTCTGCGGGTCCTGGGGTGGACTAATTCTGGTCCTGGGATTGACTGATCTGTGATCTCCAGTTTACCCCTTTCCCTGCCTATACTTTGTGAAGGCACTGGTGCTAACACACACAGAATAATATTTTTAGCTCATCTCAAGAGGCTTCCAAAGCAGCCTGTTACAAATTGTTTGTGATACGACTGTAGATGTGCTTTGGCTTTGGGAAAATCCTTATTGCCAGCCATTATCGTGGTGTTTTTGAAAGCCAGAAACATTGGTTTCAAAGTATTTGCCCAGTAGAATATTTTACGTTAAGCAGGGGGTCCATGCAAGAAAAAAAAATACAAACCTCACTAAATGATATTAAAGAAGTGAAAGCACAAAGTGGTCAATCTGCACTGGCAACGGCCCTGAGGAAGTTTGGATGATCACATAGTTGTCAGTTTTGCTATTCAGAAGCATATATCTTTCAAGCAAGGTAGGACAGGCTTAGCACAGCTTCAAGATGCACCATGACTCCACCATGAATGATGTCTTATTATTGACCTGAACTGATTATTCAGGAAGTTTCTTGTTATGCTTAAACTCCCAAGACCCAACATCACTGGGCAGACAGTCAGTGCTTTAAATCTTAACAGGTGGTTCAATTTAGACCAGCTAAAAAAAATTATCTTTGAAATTTATTCACTGTAAACTTTCACAAATTTATGATTCAATGAATCAGTTTTTTTCATCAGTCCCTCTTACTTATTTTATCCTCCCTGACATTTAAATTGCACCCTTCATGCAAATGTTGCACAGAGCCCATATCTTGGGTATACTTTGCTAAAAGTGAAGTCAGCAAACTGTTCTTGCATATGACTTAGTATCTTCACTTTCAGAATGAGGCTTGTGCCAAGTCTGCTAGTGATTAAAGTCAGCAATTTTTCCTTGTGACAGCTCCTAAAGGCACTGCCCACTATCTGGGATTGGATCCTTGTTGCACTATGGGCCGTAGCCATATAAAGAGGAGTCAAGTACTAAAAATCAGAAATATGTTTTATGTTTTGAATTGGGTCCTTAGAGATTTTTCTTTCATTTTCCTTCTGTTCCCCTGTTTTTGTTTTTTTTTTGGTTTTTTTTTTTTTTTTAATACACAGAAACGTGCACAGAGATACACACACACGTGTCTACTTACTAGTGAGCAGTGTGATGGTGACAATAATCTCTTTGTCTCTTGAGACAGAAATAATTTTATGCTATTTTCCTTTGACATGTTTTTCTCTGTCTTTCTGCAAAGTAATGAGGAGGGAAGAGCTGGGGATTTTATTTGTATTTGTTTTTTCCATTAAATCTGTTTGGGGTCGTTTTGGTATTTATGGCTGTGAATATAGGTATGATCAGCACTTCCCTAATAAACCCCCTAGCTCTGCTTATGTGCAATTTTGGTTCCTTGCACCCTGTTAACACAGACTCTTAGTGCAGCCGGTGAGTTTTAAAATAATCTCGGAGTGCTTCACTGGACTGAAGAAATAATTAATTGAAGGCTCTCAGCACGTGCTAAGTAGCTGGGCTCAGTCTGAAGATCTGAACAATTGCTTTGTTTTTTCCTTTCCTTATCACCATTAGCCATTTTCACTGGATAGAGATACAAAATAACCAGCCTTTACAGTGAGCCATTAAACTGTCATTTGGGCAACTGTGCATGAAGAGGCATCAGATAACGGTCAGTGCTGGAGTAGAACAGGGTTTGTGAATCATAGCTGTCTCCACTGTACTTAAATCACATTCACCACTGGAGCAGTCAAGGGTTTCATTAAAGGGAGAAGCATTCATCTAGAGAAATATATCCCAAAAATGAGAGTAAATAAAAGCCTTACATTTTTCTCTATTTCCCTTCATGTTTTATTTACCACAGTGGGGGCTTAACAAGGTAGCAAATGTAAAGAGCAGGGAGATAACCATGCAGAAGAGAATTCTGAAAATGAACACGGTGACATTCTAAAAGAGATGTTCCACACTGGGGCAGATTTAGGGATTTTTTTTTTTTATTATTTACATAGCACTTAGGAGGATGGCGTAGGGGAAGCTGTGAATATATTTCAGTGGGGAAAGTGCAAATCTGACTAAAAAAAATAACCTACCTCTGCAGAGATGTACTTCTGGAAAGAGGAAATACTTCCTGTTGAAAGAGAGGATTTCTCTACCACTTATAAAGCACGCAAAAAATAAAAACAGTCACTTTAATATTATTTGTGTTCATTAATTGTATGATGCTGCTTGAAATGTGCTAATTACTGCACACAAAACCTGCAGTCTTTGCTCCCAAAGAGCATGCAGTTGAAATAATGAAGGTCTCTGTACCTAAGCAAAACCCAGAAGGCACTATGGGGGCTCAGGGAGAGGGGAAGGGGCAAAAGGCCAGGAGGCTACAACAGCACAACCATGTGGCTTCTCCACTGTGCCTCTGATACTTATGATCTGAGTCTTTTAATAAGGTAAAAAAAAAAAAACAACAAACCAGGGGGGGAGGTGGGGTGCTGAAATGAGGTGACAGAGAAGGAAAGGTCTTACATGCAGAGGATGAGGGGCTGACCTGTATGATACTGAGAGTGCAAATTGCCTGGGGTAAGGAGTAAAGCAGAATTGGGTGTACAGCATGCAGGAGACTTGGACCTGCATGAAATCTGCATGCTGGGTGCCAGTGGGCTTTCCTCTGCCACCCTCCCTCTGCATTTCTTTGACTGGGTTGATTTGTATGTCCCCAGGAAAAAGCACCTCAGCCCCCTGGGAACAGGCACAGACTCCCCAGAGAGGGAAACCCATGAGGGAAATCCTCTTTTGGTGTGAAAATGTAGCTCTCAACAGGGCCGGACTTTCCCTCCCTGCTGCCAGAAACTGGAGGATAATTTATCCATCCAGCGACTGACTCGTCCTCAGAGGAGGTCACCGCTGTTGGGCCAGAAGTGTTGGATGAATTTTCCTCTTTTCTACTTGGAACCAGTCATCAGCTGCCCCAAATGGGCTGGTCAGGGAATAGGGATCCTCTCTCTCACTGCAGCAGTCCCATATTTCATCCCTTCAGGGAACCCAGCCCTGTTACCACTGCTCTGCAGGGTGAAGGAAAGGTGTTCAGCATCTCTTCTCTCCCCATGAAAGCACAACAGGAGCTAAGATTTATTCTCTGATCCTCACATTCAGCCCTCTCTAATGTAATTACCAGATTCTGGGCTTTATACCCCAGTCTCTTTAGGTACCTATAAACCGAAGGCCAGAAATCCCATCACAAGCCTCTTCAGAGCCTCTCGGACCATGTCCTTTGTTGCTGTGCACTGTGCAGAGTCATTGGTGCAAGATGGCTGCAGAATGCTGCTGAGTTCAGGATGTAGAATCAGAGAATCATAGAAAGTTAGGGATTGGCAGGGACCTGGAAAGATAACCTATTCCAACCCCCCTGCCAGAGCAGGGTCACCTCTAGCAGGTCACACAGGAACACATCCAGGTGGGCTTGGAATGGCTCCAGGGAAGGAGACTCCACAACCTCCCTGGGCAGCCTGTCCCAGTGCTCTGTCACCCTCACAGTGAAAAAATTCTTCCTAATATTTTTGTGGAACTGTGTGTGCTCCAGTTTATCACCATTGTACCTTGTCCTATTGTTGGTCACCCCTGAGAAAAGCTTTACTCCATCCTCCTGGTGCTCAATCCTTACATCTTTATAAACATTGATGAGCTCACCCCTCAGTCTCCTCCAAGCTGCAGAGCCCCAGCTCCCTCAGCCTTTCCTCCTAAGGGAGATGTTCCAGTCCCTTAATCATCTTCAGGGCTTCACTCAGCTTTGTGTGGCTTTGAGTGAGGTAAATTCACAAGGAAATTGTGGCCCTGAGGATTAAAGGCATTTCAGTTACTTTGGGGCTTGTCTGACCAGGCTTCATGGACCTGCAAGTTCGGAGCCTAATTCTCCACTGTCACAGACTGGCTGAAAAAAGTGAAAACCCTAGATTTACAAAAATAATTTGATTTAAATCAAACTATTACCTTTGTTACTTAGCTCTTGGTCTATAACAGGTCCCCTTGTCTCCAGACAGCTTCAGTGCTCAACATATAAACTCTGTGGTGATCTGTAAAGGCTTTTGCTGTGTTTTGCTACGTTCCTAGCTGCCTGGTTGCTCACCCTCTGAGCTGGAGTGCTGAGACTGCTTCTCCCACTGCATTTTGTTTCTGAGCACATCTCTGCTGTATTTACCATCAGCATATGGGGTGATGGCACAGGTCAGGATGGGGACCCTTGGTTCAGGACCATTGCCTGGCTGAAACTGGGGCAATGGTGCCAATGTGCTCACAGACCCACTTACAGAACCTGGGTCTGGAGGTTTGGAATGTTGTAGGAGGAATGTCCTTTGAGATGGAAAACATGGCCACAGCTGGGATGGGCCAAGTAATGGCAATTTGGACTAGGGAGGGGAATGGCTTCCTTTGAGATTTGGCTTTCCATTGGGAAAAAAAAAAAAAAAAAAAAAAAGAAAACCTTCCAAGGTCTATTTTTCACTTAAGAACTAAGGAAAGTCAAGGATATAATTTCTAAAAACTACCAATAGAGGCAATCTAAGCAGTGACCTAATTGGGGAAAATTTCTATTGTACCTGGAGCTGGAAGCTGAGGACAAAATCACTGTGGCTACAAGCTGGGCCAAAAATTACACCCCAAAGCTGGGATTTCTTGCCACCTCATCTTCTTGCATCAAATATTGCCAGACAGTACGTTTATTTCTGTTCCAGTGCACAGCACTAATTCTGATCTGCAGCGTTTCAGGGCTCTAACATTGTAAAATGTAGGTTCAAACACGATCTTTTTCCATAGGAATGTGTTAAACAGGCCATGAAAAGCCAGCATGATCAAAAGATGTTCTACAAAGTATTGATATTTCACTGCTTCTTACCTTGAGCTTCTCCAGTAATTCACCATATCAGAAATACAATATTTGTAAGTTCTTTTTCATAAAGGTCTTTATGGGTTTGGAAATTTAAACACCGCGAAGCTGAAGTTGAATTGGAAACCAAAAGTCTCTAAGCTTGTACATCTTAGGAAAAAAAAAATTCAATTAAGTGGGATTTTAGCTGTTTCAATAAAATTGGACTCTCCCTTTTCAAGATAAGGGTCCTATAGAGCTGAAGCAACCTTTATGTGGCAGGAATATCCACTTCCACTAAACGTATAATCCTAGCTCAGGATACAATACACATAACAGGAAATCAATGTATAGTAGAATCAATTTGAAAATATAAAATAAACTAATATATGAGTGGAAAATTGACTTCCTATGGATTAAAAGCAGCACAAATGGTAGAAAAATCTGGCTTTTTAACAGGATGAGGTGGGTGGTAATAATAATGCAACTGATTAACAAGGTAGACTCAAGCTGCTGTGTGTGCACATAGCTTTATTTTTCTTTGGTAGAAAGATTCAAAGAGGAAATAATTTATTGGTGCACTTTGCTCAGTGTTTGTCATTGAAAGGATGCAAAGTATGTACAGCACTGTGAAAAAAAGGGAAAAGTAAAAGATACGGAATGCATTATTTAAAATATCAGCACCATAAAGAGTGTAGGATTACTGCAGCAATCCCATTATAGCTGTGGGGATACAGAAATGTTTCCATTATGATTATCACTGAGGAATTTATAAATGAGCCATTGAGATTTTTATTTTTTAAGAGAATTTAATGTTTGTGTAATGTGCTGTACTGGCAGACTGGAAACTGGAAGTCTCTTGCTGCCAGAACAGATACAATCAGGCAGAGAAGGAAAGCAGCCCCCAGGTTGCTCACTGCTGTCCTCAATCCCATCACCAGCAGGTCCTTCTGGATCTGATGCTTCAGGGCTTTTTTGGTCACTGGTACCTGTCTGGTATGACATATTCATAGGCATGAATGAGAGGTTTCTCCATTTTTGGCACAATGAAGAGCACTGTAAGCCTCACATTTAAGAATAATTACTGTGTTTGATTGCAGGTTGGAATTAAGAGCAATCATCCCTCCTGAGTCTGAGCTGCTGTCACTCAGGACCACTCTGACCCATGCACTATTGTGTGCCCCTGGGCAACGTATATTGACTCCTGGGGACCCAAAATGAGGTATTCAAGCTACTTCAGGTTCAAGATTAATTAGGACAGACACAATATCTATGGTCTGCCCTGGGCAAAAGAACTTAGTTATGAAATCTCCACATCCACCAGTTTCACTGGGGAACATCAGATCTGTACACCTCTACTTGATACAGCCAGCATCCATCTGTCCTGGGTGTAATTATGATACAGACAGTGGGGCTGTCCAGCCACGTGGCTTTTCTCCCATCACATGATTGAGAATACACAGATTAACTGGGGCTTGAATCCAACCTGAGTTGTGTCCTCACTGGAGTATGGGACTAATGTTGAGTATCAGAAGACCAGAACTGCTTGGAGAGATTGCATGACCAAAAAAAGCTGGACTCAGGTGGCAAGCTTGAGTGTTTAATAGTTTAATAGTGGGAGGTTAATATGAAAGTCCATCATCATTTTGATTCTTACAGTCGTGGAATGAAATGGCTTACTGTTATTTTAAAATCCTTTAGCTATTTTTCAATTATTTGTCATCTCACAAGAGGGACTTTTGAGCAACACAGAACGGAAGGGGAAAGGGGAAGAAGCAGATGTCTGACACTGCACCAAGCCATTGGGATGGAGCTTCATGAGTTAAACAAGTTGGAGGAGGTGTGGGCATGCATCTTTCCTTCCTGACTCTGGGCTCAGTGATCAAAAAGTTTTGCAAAATCACAGACTAGGTTAGATCAGGACCAAGCAGACCACTGGGCTCTCAGTGAGTAAATGTAGTTGTGCTGTGAATAGACCCTCTCTTTAATCCTTGTGCAAACCTCTCACTGACACGTATGGGAAATCTGCTCTGCTTGGAGTGTGGGGTTGGTATTTTAGATTAACATCTGCTATAATTTACACTAGAATCTTTTCAGTCCACAGAATGGTTTTGGCACCTCTGACCTAATATTCTATGCACTGAAAGCTACAGAAAATTACAGACAGAGAATGTGAAGGCAAGGGGCTTGCCATCCCAGAGGGGGGTTACTGGGTAAGAGTACTTCAGGGTGTTGGAATGGTGCTAGATTTATTCTGTTGCCTGCACCTCATAGAACAAATGACTACTCCTTTAAACTGATCTTGACATCAAGAAGAAAGTAGTCCAGATTTTTCTTTGTTTGTAGGATTGCAACATAAACATCCACAGCGGCCAGTGATCAAGAAAGAGCCTTGCAATCTCTATTCACTACAACTGGCAGATCATTTTATACTCAGTAATTCCATGGCACTTTTCACTTTGCTTTATAAGGGTAGAGAAATCTCTGAAAAAAAAAAAAAAGAGCATACCTAGAGAATATATATATTTTTAATGAAGACTAAATCTGCTAAACCTTCCAATTGAGAAGTGATGAAAACCCAGCTTGGTATCTTAAACAAGTCAGATAACCAAAAAAACAGTAGAGACTTTTAACACCTTATTAGCTGCATTAAGAATTGTTACTGCAATTGATGTTACCAGGATATGTGATGTATTCACATAATGAACTGCTTTTCAGCCATCCTGAGATGTCTCATATGTCAGTCTGGAGGCTGTGATTCTCCAAACAGATAGGAGTAATGAAGGTGTGCCTGGCACTAACTGAGCATGGAGTGCATTTAAAAAATGAAAACAATAATCATGCTAAATAGGACAGTTGGTTGAAGCCATTAGTATCTATCAGATGAGCTGCAGAAGCATTGACAGAAATAGTTTAATATATTGTCAGGGGTGATTTCTAAAGTGATTCAACCCTATAGGGTCCGAGACTCTTTAGGAACCTGGATGAGCCTTCTTTTATCACACTCCTGAGGTCTGGTCCTTTCTCAGGGACAGCAAAGTTTAGGATATGGGAATGCCACCCAAAAAGCTCTGAAAAGGTTCCTTACACCAGGGCAGACAGCTCTGTCTGTCTCTCATGTGGTACCTTGGCTTAAGGGAGAACAGGAGCAGAGAAAACATGGAAATAGCATTGCAGGAAAAACTCAGGGGTGTTCTTCAGTCCTGAGGACACCAGCAAAACCTCTCTTCAGATCAGCAACAATATCTGCCTGTATTCTCCCTGGTTTTCCTTAAGAGGTGGATGATTAAATTATAGCCAAGGGGCTATATTAAGGAACAGACAGACACCTCATTGCTGCAAGAAAGGCTTGTGTGGGGATTTATTTTATAGTTGGCATACTAAAAATCACTGTTCCAAGTGTTGATACTAAGCAAAACCAAATGTTTTGGAGACATACATACATAGAATCATAGAATGGTTTGGGGTTGGAAGGGACCTTAAAGATCACCTAAACCTTGCTTGCTCCAAGCCCCATCCAACCTGGCCTTGAACACTTCCAGGGATGGGGCAGCCAGAGCTTCTCTGGGCAACCTGTGCCAGTGTCTCACCATCCTCACAGGAAAAAATTCTTCCTAAAGTGTAATTTAAATCTATCCTCTTTCTTTTTCATATGACTCTCTTAGAAACTCCTGGTGCAATATGGATGGACCCTGCATTAGATTGGAAAAATATCATAGCTGGACATGTTTCTGCATCTAACTGGTGAGTATAAGGTAGAGAGAGGTCTTGGCAGGGAGATCTTATATACTTGATATCAGGGTGACTTGTAGGGTTCAGTCATCACAGCACAAATGGTTCAATGAGTACTGTAAAGCCACAAAGTCACCTTGTTGAGCCCAAAAGAGGGCAGGAATGTGCTCCTGAAAGCCTGATCCCTGGTGTGAATCCCAGTGTCTGTGTGTCTGGAGGAATGGGACATAAACCAGCAACAGCAAAAGGAGGCAGCAGAAGCAACATAAAGAGGAGGGCTTAGTGAAGGATTTTTGGAGGAGGGGGAGCTAGAGTAAAAAGCCCATAGAATGCTTTTAAAGTGTTTGCCCCTTATGCCTCCATTATGTTTAAATAGTTAAATACAGAGGGGTCATGGGGTTTTGTGCCAGGGAATGAAATAGGAATGTAAATAAAAGCTTGCTGGGCTCTTAGGGAACAGCATCTGATGGGAGCAGCTGAAGAGAAGCCCTTAGAGCACATTTTTAAATCAGCACAATCCAGAGGTTGGGCTAAACACATTGTAAAATGGTTTCTGAAGAGCAAACAATGAGCAGATCTGCTCTCAAACTAAGTGGGAGCAGGGGGATATTACTACTGTATTTATTCCAATCTTTATATGATTGTACTCTAATGTATACACATTATTAGTATTTATTTGTATTGCAGTAGCCCATAGCTGCCACTGTTATGCACTAGGATCCTATTTTGCTACAAACCTATAATAAAAAAAAATAATTCTGCTTTGCAGAGTTCATATGGTCTCAGCAGATGATTTGTAAATATATTGTTAATATCCATTCTTTATAGTTCCACTGTATGGCTATAAACACATGGCTTTTCTATGAAGAAAAGAAATAAGTCTTAGTACAAGTTGGCATTCATCCATGAAGATTTAGTTCCCTAATTTATAAACATTTAGTAAATATGAATTGATCTTGACATGGTGGATTTTGTGCTGAATTAAATAATCATACTTACAGTCTATAATGCACTGGGACAATAGGTAAATTAGTCTGTCATTAAAAGATCATGAAGGAAAAAGCATAATCTGCAGCAATGCCCAGAGGAAAAATTACAGTTATTTGAAACAAAAATACTATTGTTAGCAAATTTGTGGAGGTTGTTTTTGTAGTCTGGATTTTGGGTTTGTTTGTTGGGTTTTTGTTTTGTTTTTGTTTTGTGTTGTTGGTTTTTTTTAATTTTTTCAAACTGTGTCTATGGATCTCCTGGTGTATGGTCTCTTCGAGATTATTAAAAAAATACCCAGGGTTTAATTGGGAATCAGAGGTAGAAAACCTGTAAATTTTTTTCAGTCATTTGTTTCTCCACTTCTCAGCAGCAGACACAACACTGTGTGCTTTAACATCTGACTAATGCTAACGAAAGCTGTAATTAAAATATCCTTGAATTCTTCTGTCATACAGCACAATTTAAAATTGTGAATTATCTTTCAAAACAGCACAAGTGGTGCATTTGTACATTAGCATAACAGCAAACCTTATTTACACAAGCACAAATGTTGTGTAAATTGGCCTTTAAGTGGGTTTTAAATGGCAATCGGTTGGTAGGTGTTCTTAGAACTGCTAAATAAAATAAAAAAAAAGCTATAGTGTAATATTTTACAAATGAATACTTTTAATGGGCCTATTTTCAATTGAATTGACTATTAAAACAATGAAGGCAGAAAATGACAACAGTTATTTAATCTGGGATGCAATATAAATACTGGAACATTTTTGAATTGTTCAGCATCTTGTAGCAGAAAGTATTTGTGAAAGTCAAGTGGTTATTAAGCTTACAAACTCCCTGCTTTGCCTTTCTATCATGTGAAACCATCAGCTTGGGAACACGTGCAGCTAAGGGCAGCAGAAATTCAAACCAAGAGTGCCTCTTCTTTTAATTTTTGCAGAATAGAGACAGGACTCCTTTATTACACCTCATGTTGCACAACCTCTGAGGTGCTGCAGTGGGTGGTTTCGTGGTTATGGGTTGTAGGGTGGACTTGAGGTTTTTTGATGATCTTACAGTTTTTTTTCCAATCTTGATGATTCTGTGATTATATGTTGAGGAGCAGCTTCAGAGGAAAGAAGCTCCACAGTAGAAACCCTGCAGTTCTGCTCCTTGAAGCTGCTCTGCTGGACCTGAGTCTTTCAGAACATGCATCCAGCTCTCCTAAAAAACCCCAGACACACTGGTGGTCATTAATAGTACTTGTTACAGCTTTAACTGGAAGAGAGTAGATTTAAAATACCCCTCAGGAAGAAATGCTTTCCTGTGGGGATGGTGAGACACTGGTAAAGGAGAGGATGAAAATAGAAAATTCTGAGATGCCATTTTCTCTTTCAAACAGCAATTATTCTGTTTATGTGCTCTGGATCAGCCATTGGAATTACACAAGCCTAAAACTTGTGTGAAATCAGAAACATTTGTCTTGGGCTTCATACTCCACACCATAGGAACAGGCAGCTCACAACCAGCCCTGGTGTATAAAGCCTGTTTACCAGATTGATGTTTAGAGGTTTTATGCTGTTGTATTCAAGCTAATATTTCAACTGATTCTAATCTGCTTGGATTCATATCCCTAGTGGTTTCTCACAGATGAAGGATTTAAATGAATCATGCACTAATCAGTCCCTGATAAGATTTGGGGATGTTTGTCCTCTGTTTGGCACTATGCCTTCTTTTTGTTTGTAATCTGTGATTTTATACTCAGTTGTCTCTTCTTATGAAGAATTATTTACAGCCTTCACTTTCTCTTCTCTTTCTGTCTTGGTGCCATCAAGATCTGAACTAATAATTCTTTAGATTGCTCCAGTCCTAGGACACAGACATATGCTGATTTCAGCTGTGGTGGTTTCAGACTCACCATCCCTCAGCCAAACAAGTTCCAAAAAGTTTTCACTTGCAATGTGAGTGCTCCTACCTTACTTCAGTGCAAAGTAAGCATTGCAGTCCTTCTTTATTCTAACAATGTCCATCTGGCCCTCCATTATTCCCTCTGTAATGTGCTACTTTATGTTTGGCTTGGTCTCGACATGTCTAAATTTTAAACACAGTATTTTCTTACTGTTTAAACAATTTCTAAGAGTTAAAAAAGACTCACCCTTAGTAAAACAGGTTTTGTGCCAACATTGTAGAAAACAGATTGCACTGAAGTAAAAATAATTGTTTTGTCAAATGTAAAATCAGATAAAGGGGAAACGTGATGATATTTTTACTTGAAGTTCTGTGAAAACACAACTGGAAAATGTAGCCAGGGTCCAGTTTCTCAGAAGTGCAGGATAAAGTCAGTACAGGTGCTGTGCAGACCACCTGCCTCCAGTCTGCCCAGTCCTCACTAGGTCAGCAACTGGTTCATTGCTGGTATCTTGAACTTTCATTTTGCTTTTGGAATCTGCACATCTTGGATGTGTTTCCTTAGGCTGTTGATACTTTGGAGACTGCTTTGGGGTAGCATGGGAAAGAACCTCCCAGTCCTGCTTTGAAGATGCTCTTCTGTTTGCATGAAGTTTTCAGTTAATGCTGGTTTTTTTTCCTGATGTACCAAGAGATCTTCTCTTGTGAATTGGTCACATCTGTGTTTGATGTCAGAACTGCCTGCATTGCTTACCAGCAACAACACTGCTGTATGTCTCATCCCTCTGCCATTCCAGAGAGGAGGTGGGACAACATCTTGCCTTCCCATACAGCCCAAGATCCTGAGTTCAGCAGTCTCTCAGTGCTATAAATTCAGAAAGGGAATGGCACTGATTTTACACTGAGCTGGGCTGCAGAAGACCTAAGGCCAGCAGGGGCTGAAAAGAAGGATGCACTTCTTGGTGCAGTCACACAAATGTCTGTTAATGCTCTAAGAAACTAAAGCAGATCAAGGTCTGCACATGCACTTGACAGTGAGGTTGGCAAAAACCCCACCTGGATGCTGCATGCAGCAAGCTGAGACTTTAAAGGCAATGAAAGGGGCTCCTCTCTGAGGCACATCAAAGTCAACAGGGTCGTACAATCTTTATCATAAACAATCATAAGTAAATATTCCTTCTGAAATCCTTTGGAGTCCCTTCTCTGACTTTTCCCACTTTTCCCAAATCTCACACCTCTGATGGTAAATTTCTTCTAATTTTCAGTCTAAATTTATTTATGGCTGATTTGAATTTTATTATTTCAGTATTATTTATTCAAATGCATTTGCTGTTGTGCCAGCTTTACCCTTAAGCTTAAATAGATTTTCTACCTGTTAGAGAAGACACTCCTTTGATATATTAATAGGGAGAAATATATATCAGCCTTCATTTTGCTAGGCTAAGCAAACAAAGCTCTCTTTAAAACAAAAGCCTCCATTTCTCAAAATATCTTCATGACTTTTCTCTGTCTCAGTTCAGTGTGAACTCAACTTTCGTGCTTGTGTTTTTAGGAAGTCTGGTGCTAGGTTCATACATCCAGTATTTGCTTAGTACTGCTTAAAATACATTGTATAATGCAATCTAGAATCATAATTTGTTTTGATCAGCAAAATAAGAGCTGGAATGGGCTCTTGAACTGTCAGCTGTACTGTGACTAATTTTCCTCCTGATTTTTCTCCTCCTGCCTTTATTCCATCTGAGGATCTTCTTCTCTGTAGCAGAAATTCTTGATCACAACACTGAGTTTTGGAATGTTTTAAGCAGTTCTCTGTATGGTATCCCAGTTCTTTTCTGCATGATAGTTTTCCCAACCTTGTTCTAGCAGGAAAATTTTTCCTTGTGGACTAAGTCTATGAATGAAATCCAAGATCCAGCAAAGGACTTGGGTACTTATGCTTAAATGTTGCACAGTCCAGCACTGGGACAAAGCCTCTAAGTTCCTTGTCAAGGCAGAGGGAGAGCATGGGCACCTTAAAATGCATTTTCAGAAGGACCCATGCTTAATAAGAAGTGCCAAGAAGAAGCAGAGATTCAGTACTGTGGGTGCTTAGCAGTTCTCCAAACACCACTGAAGACAAGGCATGTGCCAAAACCACAACTGCAGATGTTTTTTTACTGAGTCCACGAGCTATTAGGTTATGTAGCTGTGAAATGTGAGGTGAGAATATAGATTGCAATGTTGGACATGGACATTAAATCATCTTTACAGCCTTTTATGAAACCCCACTGGAGGTGGCTTCAAAATAATGTGATCTCAAGGCCAAAGCAAAAATTCTGTGTCCCTGCATTTATCAGGAATTAACTTTCCTCAGTCTTCTGCTGATTCAAACATCACCAAGAGATCTTCTGCCAAGAGTCCTCACCACCCTACCAGCAAGCTTACTAAACTTAATGGTTTAAAAAGAAATTTAATATTACTGCTAATAGCAATTATCCTAACAGTAGTAATAATAGAAATGTCAAAGAAAAAATACAATCTGACTGCCTCCATTCTTTTTACTCCCTGGTGGGTCTCCTGTGCTTTTCCTCCAAATTTACCCCAGTGGAAAGATCCTGAGTTCAGCCTTCCAGCAAAGCAGCTCATCCAGGCATAAGCTCATGTAGACAGCAATCTCACTTCACAATTGAGGTTAATTGGTCATGGCTGATGAGCTTGGTTTAATGAAGGGCTGTTTATATATAGTGCTCTTTGGATAAAGGCTCAAGATTTCAGCATTCAAGAGAAGGTAAAAGGAGGAAATCAAAAGACACAAGAGGGGTTAATACCAAGGGCCTTGTTTTTCTGCTTTCATTTCCCCAAATAATTACAATAAATTGAAGATTTCCTTCTGAAGGATTTATTATAACTGACTGCACTGCATGTACTTATTTTCTCAGCCCTAAGGTGAGACAATGGACTTCCATGCAGCAGCCCAGACCCCTGCAGCAGTCTGCTTTAGATCTGGAGCAGCAGCAGTTTGAGATGAACATCTCAAAAATTAACTGGCCAGGATGCACATCTGCAACCTGAACCTCTCTCTAAAGCTCCCAGTACTGTTCCACATCTTTATCTTTTCTAATAAGGTGAGAATGTTAATCACTCATTTTTTATTATGCTGCTAACACAGCTTTTACATTTTAGCCTTTTTTGTTTTTTCCTGTGCCAATGAAACAAAATAAAAATAATTAAAGAAGAAACTTTGCTTCCACTGTTCTGTGCTGGTACCCAGAGCTACCTGGCAGACCTTTAAAGTGTCGATTCTGCATGACTAATTGATTGCTTCAGCTGGGGTTAATTAATTAATTAGTAGCAGAGCTGCATTAAAGATTGGAGGCATTCAGAAACTCCCATAATGGACGCGAGCTTTATTAGTACATAAAATGAGTGTTTAAAATCCACACAGCAACTAATATGCTCTTGAGGCTTTCATTAAACAAACCTATAAAATTACTTGCTTCATTATGTATTTTAGTTACTTTCTTCACATTGTATGGTATCTCTTCACCTTTTTCTTTTGCCAGCCAGTTTTAAGTGCCTATTTGAAATCAATTTCTCTAATAATGGGCTTAATGAGCTCATCAATTAAGGCTGCCATAATGGAATGTAACTGTGTGGTTTCAGTTATCAGTTAAACTCTGGAACTAATTTCCATGCTTCATCTATCAAAAATGATTGGCTAATATTGTTTAGCTTCTGCTTTAGGACGATAGGGAGACCTCGGGCCCTTCTCCTCTGGTGTCCGAAGGGCTGAAATTCTTCTCGGAGAAGCAGAAAGGGAGGGAGGGGAGCTGGGATGGAAAGAACAATGAGAGGAGAGATTTGGGCCCCTATCTGGATCTGGAGGAAGTGTGATCCTGTATTTCAATGCCAGCATGGTAATTAGTAGTAATGGATTACATTTTCAGACATATTAGATAAAATGATCGTTCCACATGAAAAATCCCATTATGAGTTTCTTACCTCTCGCTCTCTCTGTCTCTCTCCAGCTTTTGCTCTCTCTCTCTCTCTCCGTTTTAATAACAACTGCCCTTTTCCCTGACCCCTTTAAATAATGGTATAAATGGTCAATAGACCCAAACATATAAATATTTCCTTAAAACAATGCCCTCCCATTTCAAGCAGCCAAACCTGAAGTTTGGGGAATGCTTCCTCTGAACAGCAAATAATAAATAGCTCACCAGACACAAAAATCTACCATGCCAAGAAAAATACCACGAAAGGACAGAGCAATCAAAATTAATTCTTTTTTCTAAAAATACTGTTAGAATAAGCTGAAAATCACAAGTTTCAATTCCTATTTATTTCATTAATTAATACTGGGAACAATTATTTATTCTTGCTGTCAAAATTAAATGTGTTCAGGTTAGTGTGATATAAAATTTCTAGCTGCTGGTGAGATTTTACTGCTTCTCAGACACAACTGAATTTTTCCAGGTTAGCAGTAGCAAAATTCAGCTCACAGTCCAGATGTTTATTAAATGCTAAAATCCCTCCAGCTAACAGAAACTTTCTATGTGTGACCTCTGTTGTGGCTGTATTTATTTCTCTTACAGTGGCATCCATGTTTTTCTAGGTATTTTCCAGGTGTTTGTAAGGGATGAAGGAAGGACTCAGTTTAGAGGGAGAGGAGCAGGCTGGAGGTTGGCTGATGGGGAACGGCAGGATTTTTAAAAATACAGATTTAGATGCAATGTAATGAGACCACTCTTCAAGTAAATGACTTAAAACCAGTGGCACTATGCAAAGGAGAAAATGGGAATTTGATGTCCAAGCCTGACTGCTATTTTTATTTTTAAGACATGAAATGACAGTGGGATATTATCTGGCAAAACTCAAAACCAGAGAAGTACATCAATGTCTCCAGTGCCCTTCCCACTCCCTGAAGAAATGGCCTGAAATTAAAAACTTCCTCAAGCTTTGCTTTACAGAGCCCAAGCTTAGAGCTGACTTTCAAGAGGATTTCAGCTAGAGAAAACCAAAGGGGGTCCTGGAGAGAGGAATTTTGTGAAGGTTTCCTTCTCAAAGGTAGCACTTATTGTCTGGCTCTTGCTCTGCCAGTGATTTTTAATTGATTGTGCATTAATTTTCTGGCTCTGCTCTTGCACCAGTGCTCACACTTGTCACTAATCTTGCACCAGTGCTCACACTTGTCACTACTTGCATGAACTGAGTGGTATTTTTATCCAGTAAACTTCCCTCTCATGAGTAAAATTCATACCACAAAGACTTTTTGTGGAGTGGCAGAAATTGTGGTGAGGCAAATAAAACTACTTTCCAAACTATTACAATCATGTTCACCTAATCAAGCTGTGTAGTATCAGAGAATGGGCTCTGTTGTAAAGCCAGAAAGCATTTATATTTTTAGAAGATTATTTTTAAATAATAATCTGCTACAATAATTTCATGGTTTTTATGCTTTTTCAGGTTAGACTGTATGACAGCTATCAAAACAGGATGTTGACATAGGAAATTTCAAGTGAACCAAGTCTGAAAAGCTTCTATAATTTTCTTATGTATTTTAAACATTTTTTCATGATTCATAAGTTTTCCAAGGAAAGTGTAAAGAGACAAGAGTGAAGGGAGAACCTGACCAAAGATTCATCTCTCTTCATTTTGGGATGACAAAACTTAGAAAGATTAGCTGAAATTTCTCAAGATGCTTAAAAAACAAAGTAGGAATGCTCTAGTTATATGTTTTCTGTCATAGAGGGACTAAGAGAAGCTTAAGCTTAATTTTAATTTCCAGTTGGAATGATTTAAATGCCATTGATGTAATGTAGCTTTAGCAGTTGTAAAGCAAATTTTAGTCCAGTGTTGCAATTTATAAAATCACAGACAAAGAGAATTGTAAGTGATAGAAATGAAGAGCAGTCAGACAGATATGACTGAACCATGCTCTGAACTCTGATTTAGCTCCTGATTCTTTTGCAGGCTCCCCTAATCATTCAGTCTTGGAAAGTCTCCCACTGCCAGACTAGATAATGGGGATGGGGAGAGAGCCTGTGCCACAGATCTTTAATTCTGCTCTCAGGAGCAGTTTTGTATCTCAGTAGTTTTGCATTTACAAGGCTACTGGAGTCTGAAAATGCAATTGTTCAAGTACTGGCTCCAATGTGACTTATGTGCCCCCACTTTCCCCACTACCACTGCAAGATGCTTCTGCAGGCTGTGGTTCCCCCCCTTTTCCCTCTTGCAGAGCACCAGGGAGTGGGCAGCATGGATGGGCATCAGGAATGCAGCAAAGGAGGAACGTGGGGGTCAGTGATTTCTTCAAGCCAAGGATCACAGGCAGCAATAAATTCTCAAAAGCAGAGAGAGAGAGAAAGGGAGAAAAGGAGAGGTCTTGGTGAACATGAGGTTTTTGCTGCTGTTAGGGGCAAACATAATTTTTACACCTCGTCTTAGAGCATGGATTGGCCTTGCTTCTGCTCTACCCACTCAGTAGTCTTCAGCTCTCATTTTTTTAATGACAGAAGATGATTGTAACCAATTGCAAATAAAGTAGATAGCAGGTTTACTCTGAATCTTCCCTCCCCCTCTCTTCTTCACTTTAAAATAATATTGCTATTATTAGAAGGCATTCAAAACAGGGAGTCAGTGTCACTGTCCACCAAGGTTTTGGTCTTGGTGCTTGGATAAGTGCTCTACCTTTGTCAGAGGATAAGAGAAAGGGAACATGGCAGGCCTTGAAACTGGACATGAAGGGGCTCTAAATAACAGTAATAATAGTTATTTTTTAAAAGTCTGTCTTCAAGAGTTGAGTGGGCTCTGTGTGCCCTATTTATGCCTTTTTAATTCTTGAACAATAGCTGTGGGGTTTCTTTTGCTGCAGCACACGAGCGACGTTCAACATTATTTCTGTAACAACCTTTTGTTTCCAGCTCCCATGGAGAGAGGGGGGAAAAATTGAGATAAAGAAGTGTTATTAAAATTGTGACACACGGCTCCGGGAGTACGTTAAGGATAGAAGGAGCCAGGACGTCAGGAAAGAAATAATGAAATGCAAAAATCACCCAGACTGACAATTGGGAGCCTATGTAGCAGCTTAGCCTGTTGGTCCAAGGCTATTTGTCATAATCAGCGGCACTTTTCTCATTAGCAAAAAGCCATTACCAGTGGACTTTATCAGCAGCTGTGAGTTATCAAGGGGCACACAGCAATCCTAGCGTGTAGTCGTGGGGTTCAGCCGGGGTCCAGCTGCTTTAATAAGCCGCCAACTCTTTCCCCAAGTTCCCAGTCAGGTGTCACTGCCATTCCTGCTGAGGAAGCCGAGTGCGGTCCCTTAACCACCTCCCTCCGGTGCCTTCCCAGTCCCCAGCCCCGGGGGTAAAGTCTCTCCCCCTTCTCCTTGCTTGCCCCTTTCCTCCCTAAGGGGCCAACTGGGTTCAGTCTTCCCTGCTTGCTGGGATCAGCCCTTCTCTTCTCCTTCTCTTCTATTTTCTGCATCTCCATGGTAGTTTTGCTGTTCTTCTCTTTCTTGCACCTTCTTCCCCATTCTCCTTCCATCGTGCACAATGCCCTAACTGCTCCTCCCTTTTCTATCTCCAGTGCCAAGTGATTGGATGTGCCACCCATTCCTGCACATCACCCCATTCCTGCACATCAGCAGCATTTTGGAATGCTCAAGACCTCTTCCAACCTTTCAGGAGTCTAGTGATGTATCATGGAAACTTCTCTGTGTCTGAGCTCAGCAGGAGATTTTCCCTCTTTGCTCTGTATCCTGTGGGACCTGTCAGATGGGTGCTCCTTTCATACCCTCTTAAGGCATATTTGGGCATTTCTTTTCCTTAAGTATCCTCCACGATCTTTTTCAGAGGACATGTCCTGGCTTCTACAGGTGATTAGAGAAAAATGATTGCCCTTTTTCTGCCCATCTTTTGTTGTAGCCATGGCATCTCTGAGCAAGGATGAGCTGGGCATGTGGCCATGGCAGGTCCTGGGCTGAGAGCAGTACTGCCCAAGCACACAAGTACCCTTGCAGTGCTGCTTGGAGAGACCTGCCCAGGGAATAAAATTAATGTATTCAACTTCACGAGGTACATCCAATGTGTCCTTTTATCCCAAGGAAGGAAAATGTCCTCCCTTCCCCTACTTTTCAAATACAAGTAAAGTAAATGTCTTGCTGGTGGTGCTCTCTTTGAAGAATATCAAAGTAATTCAGAGCCAACTTATTTCCAGCCTTTTCACACCTTCTTCACTGTGGCTGGAGGGGCAAATTTGCCACATTTTAAGCAAACAGCAAATTGTAGTTTAGGGAAGACAATGGGAGGTGAACGTGTGCATTTGTGTATGGGTGATGGTGCTCAGTGTCCTGTTCCACTGGAGCCTACAGGAATCATTACAGGTCATGAACTGAAGGATTTGAGCAGCTCCAGACATCTGATGAAGTTAGTGCAAAGATTCTTATTGTCTGCAGGAGGCTTTGACAGAAATGCTAAATGAGTGAAAAATTAATCTTGCACAGAGCTAAGAATTATACTGGTACCTGTTACTGCACTTGAAAGAGGTAAGGAAATGTGAGATCTTCTAGGTTGAATTAAGGACATCCATGTCTATTCTAGTCTAGTCTACATTTTTTATGCTGTCAAAGATTTAAAAAACATCTACAGAGACCATGGGTTGCAGCAATTTCATTTGGTGTGGGATTTTCCCATTTGAATAACTGCACTGGAGATGGTTGAGCTGCAGAGTAGCTGGAGAGGCACTTCCAGGGTGTGGGTTATCAAACCTGCTGTGGGCATCTATGAACTGTGCCAGAAATTTGCCCATAACCTTCCTTGGGCTACAGCAGGAGCAGATGAATGATTATGTAATTGATTTAGATTGTACAGACAGCTCCATTCGCTCAGGGGCCTCTTACCCAGCCTGACTTCCACTGCTGCATCTCCTGCATCAACAGAAATAAAGTCTCAGGAAAAAAATCTTAGATCTCAGTTCAACAGAACACTTGTATACAGCTCTCAAAATAATAAAATAATCATCATCATCATCATCACCATCATTATCATAATCTTCTAGCTTTATGTATTAAAGTTATCCCCATAAAAAAATTTTTTTAGGGGGGGGACAACTGACCCAAGGCAGTGCTACCATATGTTGATTTGTATATTTGTAAAAAAGAGTAATACAAAGGGTGGTATTATGACACTTTTTTTTTTAAATAGACTATTGCAGAAGTTGAAAATCTATTCATTACTGTCTGCATTATGAACTGACATTTAAAATATGCTGTAGAAAATTTTTACTGACATTGTCTGACGGTACAGATGGATAAGCCTCTCAGTGGGTTTGGAAAAATACTAAAACCATCACCAGGTTCCACCTTTCTGAAACTGATGGAAGGGCTGAAAAAAACAGACTGCCTTCATGTTGTCTAAATAGTCTTTTCATCATATTTAAGTTCTATTAAATATAGTTAAAATATTGTCTGGGAGACTACATTATGAAGCAGAAGCCTAAAAAATTAACTATGTTGCCTAAGTCTGAAAAAAATTTTCTTATCAAAGCATATGATGAGTTCCCTCAGGTCTCTGCACTGGTGGTGGTGAGGAACAGAGTGGTGGCAGTGCCTGGTCTGATGGGTGCCAGAGAGGCATCAAATCTCTGTCATCTCCCAGGAGAGGGTGAAGGAGATATCCAAAGAGGAACCACAAGGTGGCTGTAAATATATGAAAAAGGAAAATTCTTTCTTCTTTCCTTTCTGATATCTTAACAAAATATCTGCAATGAAGAAGTAACTGCTGTGTTTTTATACGTATGAACTACATCACAGATACTCCCTGCTCCTTTAAAGGATTGTTGCTTGCATCAGCTCTATCAACACCTTGCTCCCAGGTAACCTGCACCAAACCAGGGGTGGGATGACTACTGGGCTAGTAAAAAATGGGTATCAGGGGTCAGAGTACCATAGCTATTACTCCCCCTAATATTATCTGTGCAGAGATAAAGCCTTCTTATTTTTTCTCTCTCTTTTTTTTTTTTTTTTTTTTTTTTTTTTTTTTTTTCCCTGTCCTTTTGGGTTTTCTTTTTGTTTTGAACAGGTGAGGTGCTGAGAACAGGCAGCTGGGCTGGGTAATCATTGTAGGCTTCTCTCAACTGGAATATTCTGGTGTATAAAATGCATGTATCACATACATGTGTTCTGTAGGAGAAAGCAGATTGTTCATGGTTTGGAAAAGTTGTCAATTTATTTGCACTACAGAGAGCTGAGTTCTAAGGATCTGAAACACAAGAGAATCAATTCTGCCTCAGCAAGGAACACTGAGCACCCATTGACTTCTCCAGCAGGGGTGAGTGGTTCAGGCAGGAGGCAGAGAACAGGGGCCCTGACTGTAAAATGCAAATTCTAGCAGATTGTCTCCATTCAAAGGAAAATCAAGGACACAGAAAATATTTTCTCTTGCTTCCAGTTGTGTTTTTCTTTAGTGTTGTTTGGTAAAAACACAACAGAGTTCGCCTTAGAATCTTTCTTTACCCCTGGTAAATTTTCAGATATGAAAGTGATGACTATATGAAAGCAAATGCAACTTCCTGCTTTCACTATCAGATGTTTTAAACCTCATTTTGGGTATTTTTTTCCAATGTTCCCTGCCTTTTAGGTCTGTGCAGTTCTTGACCTCAGGATATTGTCTAATGCAGATTTCCATATCCTGAAAACATAAGAAGCATCTGCAGGGAAAATCCTAGAGTTTCAATGAAGTACCAAGCAGCATACTTTTGAGATGTTTATAAGAAATAATCTGATCAATGCATGATGTTTACCTAAACTTGAATTCATCACTGGAACTGAACACAGAAAGTAAATATTCTTACTATTTATCTTGCACATTGGTTCACTTCAAGGCAGATGAATGCATCCTGTAGCTGATTAGAAATGGGAGCATAACCCACCAGCAAAGGAATTGTTCTCAAGAGACAGAGGCAGAGGGAAAAAAAAATGGGGGGGAAAATCACTCACTTTTCCTGATCAGTTTTTGTCCAAAAAAACCTTCAACACAAAAAAAAAAACCCAAAACCAACACAAAAAACTCTGTGACCCCCCTCCAACCAACCATAATAATAAAAAAACCAAAACAACAAAACAAAAAAAAAACAAAAAAAAAAAACAAAAAAAAAAAAAAAGAAAATGATCATATCATGTCTGCTCTTTGGGACAGAAATATAGCCAAAGAGTTGTGGTACTAGAGTTACTAAATATTTCAGGTAATACCCACTGAACTTGCAAACCATTTTATTCTCTTCCAGTGTCTTTTTCTTCATTTTTTTTTTTCCTGATGATAAATAGAATTCTCAATAGAGTAGAAAAGCAGCCTGCCTTTTGCTTAGACTCAAACACAGCTATCACTAATAAGTTTATTAATATTATTTTGTACAGACAGCTTGTGCAAAACAATGTTTAACTCAGATAAATGTCAGTGGAGAATGATAATCCTAGATATTACTGTAAAATAAGATGAAAAGGTCTGAGGAATGACAATTGTAAAAAAGATGTAGAAATATTAGTGGAATACAAATGGGAAGCTGTGTGAAGCGAAGGGATGGCAATTAAAGGCTTGTGTTAATTAAGTGTGGCTATGGGTATCTCAGTTTTGCATCTTTGAGCTGCAATGCTACTTTTTAAAGCCAAGTATTTGTGGATAAACCTTCTCCTTGTAATTTATTCTGCATGTCTTGAATATTGAGAAATTTTGAGAGGCTCAGCTTCCCTAGCAGAGCTGAAGCCATGTGAGATCCTTGTTTATAAGAATGACTGAGTGATGCTGAGAGCTTAAGTGACAGTTCATTCTCTTTTAAGCCTCCCCTCAGCCAGTCTCAATTTGCAGAAGGAGATGGAAGGGGAAACAGAGAATATAGTACTATATAAAGAAAAAAGTCACAGATTGTGAGATGGAAAAGACCCATCAGACCATCTAGGCTATGGACTTCAGGAAGAGGATGCACCATAGGGTAATCCACCAGTAGACTCTCAAGAGTGAAAATAACAATGGGATCAAGACTCACTAAAGGTGAAAAAATTGGTGATGCAAGAAGGAGAAGTCCACATGTCATGGGAGTCTGTCCCTCCTTAGCATGGTTCTCACCTTTCTCTACCTCCCTGTGGTACATCAGAAAACTGGAAGTACCTGGAAAATTATCCCAGATAACTCACAGGGAAATCTCCTTGGTAAGTTTTGTTAATGTTTGTATATAAGTTGTGACTATTTTCATTAAAAATATCAGAAATCAGTGTCCCTTCCCATCAGTCTTCATGGACATCATGAAGATGCTTAGAACCTACAGTGATTCTCTTCCAAGCTACTTTTCTCTGAGCCCGTATTCTTGACCTTGACTTGAGAAAGTATCTCTTTTTAGACTGGATATTGAAAGTAGATCAACTATAAAATGAGAAGATTAAGGAGGGAAAAACCAGGAATGTACTTTCTGCCTTTTGACATGATCTACAGTTAAGCTTGTGTAAAATTCTGATGCAAAATTTGTCTCTGATGTCCCCTTTCCAATTCCTTCTTACCAGCTGCACCTCCTTATTTTCCATATCTAGCTTTGTTTCCATGAAGTTCTGTTCTGAGTGCCACTGCTTGTCCATGTTTTTGTCACAATTTTTAGACTTTCTTGACTGAACTGATAAGGTCACAGAAATTTCTGACAGGTTTGCTAACATAGGCAGTAAGGAGGGGAGTAACCCTCTGTGGCAAAAGCTTCTCTCTTAGACATAAGACAATGAACCCAGGAGATTTTCTGGAAAGCCTGTTTCCTGAGGCTTTCCATGGAAATCAGTGGGGAATTTTATGTCTCAAGTTATTATCCAGTACCACATAAGAATTCTGCAAGTCTTAAATATTATGAGGTTTACCATGCTTTCCTACCTTAGGTCTCTGCAAACTCCAGGTTATTTTCAAGCTCATATTCCTGTCCAGATTTGTATTCTCTGAAAAGAATCTCTAAATAAACATTAAAAAATCTAAGATTACAAAGCTTTCTGCCTTATCCTAAAGTAACTGGCCCAACCTTCAGTCACACATGTAGCATGGTTCCCACCCCTGCTCACGGGTGTGCTTATGAGAAATGGCTGCAGCCTTAGTGTTTAACGTTGCACCTTATTATGCTCAGGTTTGCTTATTTATTTTCTCCAGGATTTAAAAATCATGAGGAAAAAAATCATGAAGCTGTGTAATCAGTGCCAAGTGAACAAATGCAGCCTCCTGAAAGACCAGCAGTGCCTGCAGGGTGCAGCAAGCTCGGGCTGACACATCAAGCCCCCTCTCTTGCCAGGGAAAGCAAGGAGACCTCAGCAACTTGCAGTTCAGGACCACAAGAAAATAGCTAAGCTCTGAACCATTCCCTGAAGGTTAATGGGCTTGGCTGCTGGCAGCCCAGTGGGGAAGGCCAGAATAAAACCCATTCCTCTGAAAATCCCCCTGAACTGCTGCTCTGCAGGAGATCAAACACAGGATGTGGCAGCATCAGAATGTGCTCCCATCTCCCATCTTAGCATAGAATCATAGAATGGTCTGGATTGGAAGGGACCTTAAAGATCATCTAGTTCCAACCTACCTTCCATTGGTGGCTTCTCTGGTCCCACCACCCTCAAAGGAAAGAATTTCTTCCTAATGTATATTCTAAATCTATTCTCTTCCAGATTAAAGCTGTTACTCCTTGTCCTATCACTCCCTGCCCTTCTATAAAGTCCCTCTGCAGCTTTCCTGTAGCCTCCTCTGGTATTGAAAGGCTGCTACAAGGTCTCCCTGGAGCCTTTTATTTAGGCTGCATTTCCCCTCTTTTAGTTGGAAACCATTGCCTCTTGTCCTGTTGCAACAGCCTCTACTAAAATCTCAGTCCTGTCACAACAGTGAGCAGAAAGCAGCTGCATTTCAGGTACATGGCCTGAGGAAGAGGATGTGGCACCATGATCACCCTTGTAGTATTGTACATTCACATGCAAGTTTGAAGTTCTTGCAAGAAAACAGCCTCTGTCCTTTGAATAACTTCAACTCTGCCTGAGGCAAGCAGGATCAGTTGGAGCAAGGGAGTTGCCAGCCTGGGTCCAATGAACCCCATCACCATTTCTGGTGATGGTCAAGACCAGCTGCCCATGGGGAGAACTGAGAGCCCTGCAGGAAATTTTTTTTTTTTTTTGGGATAACGTGGGAAAGAATAAGCCTCAACCTAATTTTTAAGAATTGTTTTCAGTCCTGAAATACTCAGTTTAGCGAAGCTTCCCAGTTTTGTGTCTGTTACTCCATCTGTATTCTGAATGCTTTTTTATTAGCAATATAAAGCTAACATAGCATTAAGCTGGTTGAAAGGAATTTTGTGCAGCTATAAATGCTGCAGTCTCCACAGAAGGAAAAAATAATTAAAAAAAAAAGGCATTCTTCCTAGGCAGTGAGATAGCACTCAGGGACATACACCTTTATTTATTTACCTTATGGTAAATATGGTTTTATTTTACCTTCTGGTAAATTTATTTTATCTTATGGTAAAATTTTACCTTATTTATTTTACCTCGTGGTAAAATAAAAGCGTGGGGAAAAATAGAGAAAAGGAACTTCCTCAAAATGGCTACTAGAGCCTTACCCCATGGAAGTTGACAGGAATCTGTTGATAAATGTCCATGCATTTCAGACAGGCTCTGTGAGACCAGTTAAATGTTTCACTGAAATTCCAGTGTTAAATGGTTTAATTATTTCATTTCTGTTCAAGCTGAATTTCAGAGTCGAACAGAAATCAAGCAAAGAAATAAAAAATGGCAAGGCTCGATCAGATCTAAGTGATTATTTTCCTTTCCAAATGGAGCTATCATTTCAAATGCAAAAAAAAAAAAAAAAAAGGGGGGGGGGGAGGGAGGGAATATAAAGCCTGTGGCTGTGACAGGGTTAATAGTAAAGACTGCTCTTTTTTTTTTTTTTTTTTTTCGTTTGAAATGGCTCCATGGTTCGAGAATGACTCTTTGCTTCCCCTCTTAATCTGTATTTTACGATTGAGAAGCTTTGCATTATGCAAATCGTTAGATAGGAACAGGTGACATTTCAGCAAAGAACATGATCAGCGGCCCGGGCCTGGATTGGGCTGCTGATTTATACATTAGTATTTGTCACAAGGATCACAAGTACTTCACTCTACACTCTGCAATTTGCTTTTCTATTTTTTTTTCTTCCCCACAAGCCTTAAGGTGGAAACTTCATCAAAGTATTTAAAAACACCTCGGGTGGACCAAAGAGAGGTATTTTTGGAATTTGGGGTGGTACAGCAGAGCCTTCTTTTGGTGGCTGGTGGTGTGAATTGTCACTGCCTGGTTTAGGCTGGCTGCAGATTCAGGACCAAGCAGAGAGATCTGTACAGCTCTGGAGCTGTATCCTCTGCAGCAGAGCTGAACCCACCTGGTACACCACTGGTAGAGTGGGGACCATCATCAGGACACTGGAGAAGGGCTTTTTACAAGGGTATTCAGTGGTAGGACAAGGGGTAGATACAGCTCAGACATTAGGAAGAAAATATTTAGTGTGAGGGTGGTGAAACACTGGCAGAGGTTGCACTGGGAAGCTGTGGCTGCCCCATTTCTGTAAATATTCAAGGCCAGATTGGATGGGGCTTTGAGCAACCTTGTCTAGTGGGAGGGGGGATGGAACTTGGTGATCTTTAAGGTCCTTTCCAACCCTAGACATTCCATGAGTCTATGACCAGAAGGACAATTTGGACTTTTATTTAAACTTAGAGGACCGTGTAAATATCAGACACTTTCAGAGTGAAAAATGCATCACAGTGCAACCAATTATAGTCCATTTTGATTTTTTTTCCTCTTCTGGACTTCCTCTAATGGCAGCAGGCTCAATACAGATTGATTTGTATGCCATGAGATACATTTTGGACTGTAAATTATTTCTGGAAAAAAACTGCTGGAAAAAAGAAGCGAATTTACTGCATTGAATTTATCATCAGGAACAGTTTTTCCTCCTCTCAGCTTCTAGTTCTCTGAAGCTTTGCTTCTCCCTGCTAAAACTTTAAACTGTGATGGTATCTGAAATCAGGCAAGAGGAGAGGTTATTAAATGGCCAGAATGTCACTCAAAACCAAACTAAACAGCACTATTCAAAGCAATCTGCCTCTGTTTGGTGTGAAGGACTTGGTGGTTGTGTGCTGTCCATCTGCCCATGCTGTGTCAGAGGCAATTACAAACACTGTATTTGCCAGTATCAAAATAAGAACAAATTTACCTAAATGCTGGTTGCTCACGTGATTTCAGAAGGGTCTTCAGTGCAAATGTAATCTGTTGGTCTTTTAAAGCTGCCTTGCTGCTGGGGCAGTGCTGTACCTGCTCGGTGGGGACACGGGACATGGGCTCATGGAACTGTGATGGAAGCAGAAACATCTCTGGTGATCCTGGTGGTGTCTGCTTCTCCCCGTGCCCATCCCAAGCAAGGACCTTCTCTTGCTTAGTCTGATCTTTTGGCTATTTGATGAATACAAGCACAAAACTGATTCTTCTCACCAGTGCTTTAGGTTGGGGACATCTTGCATTTGCTGAAAAGGAAGCATATTAGATGACAGGAACATTTTTGGGTTTCATCTTGCCATATGTTTATGACATTAATGGTTCTTTTGGGTTAAACTTGAATGAGGAGCTCCTTTCAGAGCTTCAGAAAGATGTATATTAACTCACACTGCTGTATATTCTTATTTCTATTCTCCTTTATCTCTATTGAGTGTAAAATGACATACAAATAACTCACCCCAGATGCTTCTCTTTTCTTGAGCCTCTCTGGTATTTTGAAAATTAACTGTCCATGAAAGCCATGTTTCCCTGACCTCTGGATACATTGCTGTTTACAAATGTCACCTTTTAAGACTCATGTAGAGGAAGAGCATCCATTGGGCATAGCATTCAGCATAAGAAACATATCTACCTACTAACCACCAAGGTGATATTTTGCTTTGATCACCTTTGGTTTTTGCTAAAATAGCAGCTTAGGTTCCTTCTTAATATGTTTCCCTAACTTCTTAAAGTAACTTTAGCAAAGATAAGAATGGCCCCAGCCCATAATTCATGCAAGTCAGAAATCATTATTATTTTATAATGTCATCCCAATTGAGCTGTAAGTTTAATTAAGTTCAGACCAGATGTTCTCAGTGGTCATGGCAATGCCTTTGAGATGAGCCTCTGCTATAGGAGATCCTCCCTGTGCTGCCTGACAGCTCCTGGAGGTGGGGACAGAAGGAGATGCCACTGAGATGCCACCTCAAAGATGCTCCAGGTGTGTGGCACTGCTGTGCCTGGTGCCAGGCTGGAAGGGTGGCACAGCCTCTCATGCCAAGATGCACCACTCAGGCAGGGGATGCTGTGGAATAATCCAACCCCATGGCACTGGCACAAAATTGCATTGTTCTCATATTTAATGTCACCTACTGTGACTACTTTGGTTTGTTTTTTTTTTTAGAGAAGTGCTTTATATCAGATAGATTTTTGATTACCATATCAAATATTCCCTGAGTTTCCCCAGGTTTCACATTCCACGGAATTTAAGGACTGGGTACCCTACTCTCACTGCAGTAACTTCCTTTGCTGCATTATTAGTTTATTATCTTTCTGTTCCTATTTTGTGCTCCTGTAACACAAACCATAAAAAATTCTCATGGTATTTCTTGAGGACTGATTATTTTTTCTCCATGCCAATGAGATAACTACAATTACCCTCATTTTCTGGGATGGGAGGCTGAGAAAGAGATCTGACAAAATGCTTTGTCTGGAAGATGCCCACCTGTATGCAAAACTATCATTTGTAATTTTGTATCTCTTATTTCTACTCTAGCCCAACCCAGTTTGCTGAGGCCAGAAGATGTGTGCATGTGTGCAATCCTGTCCTAAAACAGGTGTGAACATGTTTCCCATGGATCTTCTCAAAAAATCTATCATTATGGATTAAAATGTTTGTCATTTCATTGTTAGTAATACCCTAAAGCAAAATCTGTGTATTGAGGTGATGCTTATTTTGTAGGTGTCCAAAGACAGCAATTCCTCCAATGAAATTCAAATGAAAGTAAATGAGGTAGAGAGAAGAAATGTTAATATTTATTTAATATTAATATTTTATTTAATTTTAATATCATTAAACTTGAGACACCGGGACGCAAATTGTCTTGCCCAACATAACCAGAACTTCACTCCAGTTCTCCAGCCTCTTGCTGTAACCAGGGTGGAGAATCTCCTTTCATTTCTTGCTAAGAGGGACCGGAAGCTAAAACATTTATTCCATCTGTGGATTTTTTAAAATAGCAGGTAACTGCATATCTTGGATCTATTTGTAGTCCTTCAGATAAGTAAAAGTAAGGTCAAGTTAAGAACTTCTTCACTGGTATAAATTTAATTCCCTTAGATGTCCCCAGTACAGGCTTCTTTTAAAGAGCTCTTTTAATTCACTCCCTGATTGCCTAAGGAAAGATGGATTTTATGTGCTGGGGAACATTAAGATGTGCACGGGAAGGTGCAGTGACCCATTTGATAGTTGTTTTTTTCTTGATAGGTTCTTCCATGCTGGCACATTCTTGTAATGCAGCTGCCACCACAGCCTGTAAGGACATGTATCTTGCCATTGTCCTGCCTCTGGTCAGCACTGTCAGCTGGGCTGGAGACAGAGCCATCTATCCCCAGGCATTTAAGAGCACAAGGGAGTTGTCTTTTCACGGATGAATACAAGAAAATTGTTTATGACTGTTACCTACAGGATATTGGTAATACAAGGCAGAATGAGAGGAGGTTGTCATTTGTCAATCTGAATCTGAGGTGTTTCAGAGTGGAGGGCACTGCCTGTGCATTTGGGGTTGCAGTGTTTGTGCAAAGGAATGATGAAATCCCATCTGAAAACTGTGGATTTCTTGTTGTCCTAAAGCAAAGCAACCAATCAGATCAGGCTCTTTGCAAAAACCTGTGAACTGTAAAATATATATTGTGAATTTGGTCTCAACACCCAATTTTTGACAAAGCTTAAAATGGAGAAAATGTAAAACGGCTCATGACAGGGACCTGTTTGTCTCCTTGAATTCACTCAGTGGTGAGAGCTCAGCACTTCTGAGCAAGGCTGAGTATGAACTTGGTGTGGGTCTTGCTCTGTCATACACTTTCTCTTTACCTGTCTGTTAATTCAGTTGATCTGTATTATACAGTGAATTGTTACTTCTGGATGCTTCATTTGTCTAGGTTTGAGTTGTTACATGTTTTTCCAGTATTTTCATTATTGGGTTGTCCATAAAGTTTTGGGTTCCTCCAATGGTATTTAATTGAAAATATTAATAGAATTTTGTGATTGGGCTTCATCACTGGAAGGAGTATGGAATGATGATCTTAACGTCCAGCTTGGGCCTGGGGCCTGTTTAGTTCTGTAATTCCCCTAGAATGCTAAAGTTCCCTGATAATACCCTCAGAATTTTCCATATTTAATTCCAAAATATGAAAAATAGTGCTGAGTAGTTGTCAAATATAATATACTTTGAAATTGGCATCTGGAACTGAAAATTGCCCGCCAGACCTTTCAGGTCTTTCTGATTAATCCCAGAAGCAAAGCGGAGTCAGATCTTCAGAAAAATTTGTCCCTCAGAAGACTTCTTTGCTTTGCTTCTTTGATTTGCTAGTCAAAAATCCACAGTTAATCTGTATGTAATTAATGCAGCCATTTGCAGTTCTGGATGCTGAGCCTACTGCCCCTACCACTGGTTTATCTGTGATAGGTTTTTACTCTTACCACAGCAGAATGGAATCCTGAAGGAGGAAATTTTGTTCTTGGACCTTCATCTGACCAACTCAGGAATCTCAAACTGCAGAATGGAAATATACAAGTTCTGTACTCTCACAGCAATCACAGCATCCACAGCTGTGACAGCATAGTTGAGGTGCCATTCCTTTGTAACTTCGTTGTTATCTGGTGCCAGAATGAAAAACAGCAAGAGTTTTGTTGCCAGAAAGAAATGTGCCCCTCCCAACCCAACCAGAGATTGGGTTCCAAGTTCCTCATCCAAATTTCCCTGTAACACACTGGAACTGGCCCTTAGCTGAGAGTATTTCTAAGTAACTTTTTATGGCAAAAGACTTTGCAAGCCATAGGTATCTAACACTGCTCTTTCTGCCAGCTGGAGGAGAGCTGGGACAAAACCTGTGGGCACAACAGGACTGTGAGGCAAGTGGAAAGCCTGGAGCCAAGCAAAGTGGGCCACACATCTTCTAAAACCTGGGCAGGTCAGGTAGGACCTGCTTTTTAAGGGGTTGCTCAAACATCCCTTTGGAGAATAGCAAACTACACGGTAATTTCAGAGTTAAGATTTAAACCTGTGGCTCCAGGGGTGCTGATAATCCCAACGTGACCCTTAAATCACAGAATTACGAATAAATTATTGCACCAGCAATTCAGGAGTTACGATTCCAAACTGGCTAATTTGGCTTTTGCAGAGGTTGCAGAAAATGCATTTTATAGGAGAAGTTCTTGTAACTCGTGAGTTGTTACACAGAGTCCACCTTAAATGGATTTTATCAGCCTGTGCACTGGTAAGCTCATGCTAATATTGGCTCCAATAAAGAACAAATCAGTGCCCAACTCGACTCGTCTTATCGCACAGTCAAAACTGATGGCTGAAGAAGTCATAAAGATCCCATTTAATCTCTCGCCTATCTATCACTGGGAATGTCTTTATCCTCTTTGTGCAGTGGTAATATCTGCTCATTATGAAAGCAAAATAGATCTGGCATGAATAAAAGCGGAATGAAGTGCTCACTCTGATTTTGACAGCATGATCAGTGGAAGCAGTAATCTGTGAGAATCAAAAGGGCTAAATTATTCCATAACAGTAATTTGAGGGAACAGCTCAGAGCATACACATCTGCTTTCATATATTGTGACGTGCACTGATAAAACATCCTTCCCAATTTACTCTCTCTGTGCTTGACTAATCTGCAACAGCTCTCACAATGTCTAATCATGCCATCAAAAAAGGAGAAGAAGTTCAATTGAGACTCAAATGAAAGAAGATTGGAAAACTATCCTCAATTGAAATTACATTTGTAAATGAGCCATAGTTTTTCTGTTCAGAGTGCGTTATGGTAAATCTGCCTGGAGTAGTAGTTATGCTGAAGAACAGCATTGTGTAGCTGGATTGTATTTATTCCATTACTGCTCAAGGAAAATTATGGCAGCTTGGAAACCCTGGGGCATGTTTTCAAAACTGATATGCCAAATTCATCGTCCAGATTCCTGTAGTGTAATTATAGCATCTCTAGCCAGCTGAAAGATTCCCAGTACATATAAATTACATGGCCTGGTCACAGTTATAGGGTGGTCTGGTCTGTTTTAAACATTTCTGTTATGGGAAATTTCTTCCCTTATTTGTAGGCTGGACCATGGCCATACTTGTCTTACTTTTTTTCCTTTGTTCGTGGCGTTTTTTGGAGCTGTTAACCAGGCCTCTAATATACTTGAAAGTGTGACTTTAGGTGAACCAAGGATCTATCCTGCTGATCCTCATGGGCAAACCCATAACCTGAACTGCACGTGAGAAAGTCACATTAAAGCCTTGATATTCAAATACTTGATTTTCCCATTCTGGTTGTTGACATGTTACTAACATACTGTCAAGTATCTTTTCTTCCTAAAACTTGGCCTCATTTCTGATCACTGCTAATTCAAGTCTATCCTGTGGTGCTCCAGCCTATGAAGAAATGTTGTCTCCTCTGCTGGGATCTCACTTCACAAAGTGGTATCATTCCCTTAAAGAGTCTGCTCCTGGAGCCATGGGATTTTGTCAGCCCAGGTATTGTATCTCTCTATCATTTTGATCAGACTTACACATTCTTGAATTTCTTAAAGCTGGCAGTCCTGGCTAAAAACCCTGCTGGAAAGATCAGTAATGAGCCTCTCTCATCTGCCTGTTTTCCTGGTACAACCAAAGAAATGGTGATTGCCTCCTTTGCAGACTTGTCACTGGGTTCAAGTGATGCAGCTCCCTGGATTATGGATTCCTACCATGAGGGTGTCCCTATAGATCTGCAAAGGCACAGGTAAGAAAATGACACTGCTGTCAGCTCTGCCAGTACTGCTTGTTGTTTTGCTGAATCTTGTGGAAAATTTGAAAATACCAACCAACAGGTTATAGTCATTCCAGGAATCTATGGCTGACACCATTTGGCAAATATTTAGGTGTTGGTGTAACTTAAAATAGGCTTCCTTGCACTACAAAAACATCGGTGAGCAACTGCTACTGCTCTTTATGTTCTGCTAGAGCAGTAGTAACAGTGAAACCATTTGATGAATATTCAGTCCTGGTTTTAATAATCTTTTGCTCATTTTTAGCTCATTTTCTGCAAACACTTGAGTTCATATCTAGGGCTGATTACCATTACAAGAATGACTGGTCAGGACTTTTTTTTCAATGTGCTCAACAGAAAATTAAGTATCTGCAAAATTGAAGTTGGTAGAGGGAAAGTTTTGACTTTTTAAAGATCTTTTTTCCACTGCCAAAAGTAAAATAAAAAGAGTTATTTTGCACAATTTATTTAGACTCTGAACTGAAATGTGTTCTTTGGACATGTCTTTGTACAGATGTACTAATGGTCTTTAGAGATTATATTTTGGGTCTTTCTTGTTCCCATTGCTACTACATATCCCATGATTAAATGCAGTGTTCCTTTCACCTTAAACCTCTGTGATGCATCAGGATAGACCTGTGACCATGGCAAATGTGGTTGAGGAAAGGCATATGTGAGACCTCCAAAGAACTTTTCCAGTGACTGCCACTTGTTGCTTCTGGTGTGTTCATTACATCTACTGGTTGCCTTGCTGCCCTTGAACAGGGATATTAATGTTTCATGGGCCAGAATATTTAGCAAACTTTTGCATACTGACTAAATAATATAGTGTGCAATTTAAGTGTAAGAAAAAACATCAGCTGAATCGATTTTCAGGCATGGATAATCGCCTAGGTATGTTGGAAGTATGTATTTGTTGAATCAGTGAACAAAAGGTCATGTGGCAAAAAAATCCACGTAGCTTCCACCATCTGACAACCACTACTTTGCAATCAAGTTTGATAAATAAAGAAATAAAGGCTGCCCTTTAATTCTGTATATGCTACAGTATGCAAAAATTTTTTGAATAATAAAAATAACCAACTGCTACTCTACTTCTAGAAATTCTGCTTTTAGTCATCACTTCAGGGATTTTTTGGAGTGGATTTTTTACTATCTGTTTGAAATAACAGTGTATGAATAAGCATTACAGGTATTTTGATTCATTGAACTGTAGAAAATACTACTTCATGTTTTAAAAGCAAGGAAACTAGATTGGTGGGAAAGGTTTTCTACCTTGATATGCAATAAAAGGTGATTTTTAAGGTTCCACTGAAAGGACAGCTGTGCAAATGCACTTTTTCAGAGTATACTTGGCTCACAAAGCACCCAACACTCTCAGTATAACTTAAGTGATTTGCCTTACAGGGTGTTTAGTGACAAAATATAGGTAGAACCATCTTTTATTCCTCAAAGCCTTCTGCCCATACCCAAACTTGGCCCATCTAATTAGCCACATTAAATCCAATAGAAGCAATTACACCCTCATTTAGGTTTGTGCTTGAGCATTTTGCAGAATCAGACCATAGAATGCCAAGATCTTTGGGGAAATGTGGTATCTTTTTCCTTGTTTCTGTTCCAGCCCTAACACATTTTGAGATAGTACAAATAAGAAGAAAGCATTATTTTAATCTGTATGCATAAATCCTCCAAGTTGTCAACATCTCTGCCTCTGGACAGGCTCAAAATTTAATTTTCTATTGCCAGTTCACATCCAAGGTATGCCAAAGTGACATGTATATCAAGAGCTAGCTAAATTTTTCTCTGCCAAAGACCCACAGAGAGACTTTAGGGATAAATGAGTCTGTTATGGTGATTAACAGCACAGTGATGCATAGCAGACAACTGACTACAAACTGCTTTAGTTACAGTACTCATGTTAGCTCCTAATTTTCTCTGTGGTGCGTCAGATTCAGGGATGAAGTGGTGGACTAAACAGCTTTATGGCTCTTGGCTTGGGGAATGAGAAAAGAAAACCAAACATATGCTAATAAACCTCAGCAATATTCCTTGTCAGTGCTACCATTTCACTTCAGAATGTTTTAGACTCTTCTTCTCAGCCTCCCGTGCTGGCTGATGATGACTTCTGATCTCACTGCTAGAAATTGTCTTTTTCTGTTGTTTTGGCCATCACATTTCCCCGACAGACCCCTGCAGTGATTTCAGCATTACTGTGGTTACAGCTGGGAACCACAGGCTTTTGAAAAACCACCATAATGTTGCTGGACTCTTTTCCTCCCTTCCACATCATCACCAAATGGGATTCTGATGCACACAAATGAATTTATTTGCACTGCAGCATCCAGCCATTAATTGGCTCGAACACAACTGCAGGCAGAGAGCAGCCCAAAGTTAGAAGCCTGTATTGAACCTTCTTGTCTGGGGTTGTGTTCCTCACTTTTTATGAAATGCCTCCCACAGATTCTCTGTATCTGCTTGTGAGACAGTGCAGCTGAGGAGCTTCTGACTCCCTCCTTCTCTGAGCATGAAAATATGAATTTTTGTTCTAAGACATACACCTTGTATAAAATAATCATTCCTTTAAGAGGTGAAGGTACTGACGTGTCACAGTGGCAATGAAATCAGAAGGTATTTTGCACCAAAATGATTTGTAGTTTTCTTTCAACAATCCTGAGGACAATGAGATCATCAATGTCAGTACTTTTCCCAGTTTTGATGGGAAAAAACCCACGATGATATTTTTGCATTTTTCTGTCAGCTGCAGATGAGTTTGGGCCATTTTTACACGCTATAACAAGTGTTCTCCAGGTGCTGAGGGTTTGCAGGCCAAGCATTAGTTGTGTCTGTGGAATCAGAGGAAAGAAGTGAGCTTCAGGAGGGTGTCTGAAAGGAGGCTGTAGCAAGGTGGGGTTTGTCTCTTCTCCCCAGTAATGAGTGACAGGATGAGAGCAAACGGCCTCGGGTTGTACCACGGGAGATTTAGATTGGATATTAGAATAAACTTGTTTGCTGAAAGTTTTACCAACCACTGAACAGGCTGCCCAGGGAAGTGGCTGAATCACCATCCCTGGAAGTGTTTAAAGGACTGCCATAGTTTGAGTACACAGACCTGAAGGAGGAGGCTTTTCAGACTGGGAGAGAGGAGGAGCAGAGGGATTTGTTCCCTCCCATTTCCTCCCCATGCTCTTATCCAGGTCAGGCGGACCGGGACCGCTCCTCCCTTCCGCCCGGTCCCTGCTTCCCTGCTGTTCCCCTGCGCTCTTTTACCACTGCTCTGCAGAATCCAAATCCATCGGGGCTGGGAAGAGCCGGAGATTCCCTTCCTGAGTCGGCCCTGCTGCAAGGGGCCCTCAGGCACCTGTCCTTGCCGCCATCGAGATCGGGCTGTTTGGATATATTTGTATATTAGTTTTTTACCCCGTGTGTAACTGCCTTAATCTTGTTCTAGTAATTTTGCTTCCGTTTCCTTAGTTTCCAACTTTAGGTTTCTCGTCCTTATTCACCTTTTATCTACTCTTGGGTGGGTGGAGAGTGGGAGGTAACAGTGAATGATTTGTCCTCTGGTTTTTGGTTCATGCCAAGGATGTATGTATAGATGCAGTGCTTAGGGACATGGTTTAGCGCTGGGCTAGGTAGAGCTAATTATTGGTTGGACTTAATGATCCTGAAGGTCTTTTCCCACCAAAATGTAATTCTGTAATTCTATGATTTGATGAGGGTCGTTTTGACCTTGTTTTTTTTAACACGTTGGCACAAACAGCCAATGGGCAGGCCAGGGAATGGGCTAAAATTAGCAGCCAGCCTGTTGGAATGGCTGAGCTTACCGGTGCATCCAGACCATCCAGACATTGGCATACATATGGCTCCAAGTTCTAAACCTTCTACTAAAGGTGATGAACACTTATATCCATTTGGTGAAACCCCAGTAGTAAGACATGATGTGCCCTCATACATGGTAGTCTACTGATTATGGGCCTTAGGGAGGCCGTAGGAGATTCAGGTCCTGACCCCTCCTCAGCCTGAGAGAATTCAGACCAATGTTTTCTCTGACCTGTCCTGAGCAAGGTGAGAAGAAGGTGAGAGAAAGGGGAGGTTGCACTAAACTGGTGATTCATGGGGAGGAGGAGGAGAAGAACAAAGGGGAAGGGAGCACGTAGCTGTGCAGGCAGCCCAGGAAAAAATCATAGCAGGTACTGTTGGAACCCTGGGGTCCAGAGGGTTCCCAGAACCATTCCTAGGGCTTTGTCCTGGTGAGAACAGGCTTTGGCCACTCTGGCTGTGCTGATGGAGGCTCTGGTGTAAAGTCACCCTGGTGTTAACTGAAGATTTTCTGCCAAGCCCAGCATGGGCAGCTTGGCTCAAGCTGCTGGAAGTGCAGGGACAGCAGCAGCCAGAGCTGGGGCAGAGCTAAGAGAGAGCTCTGTTAAATGGGCACGGGGTGGGGACAGTGTTTTTTTTCGAAAGCTGCTAGCAAAATGTGAGAAGGATCACTGTGGTCTGAAAAATAACCTTGACCCACACTTGGCTCTGAAATGAGCTTGGATTCTGGGCTGTGCTTTCACACCTTTGTAATGCTGCTAAATGCCACGGTGCGGGGAGAAGTCGGGTTTGGTGTAGCGTTTCTGCAGCTCTCTGCTTCACTTTATAAACATCTTTTATGTAAATCAAGTGTTAATTACCCACAGCTCTTTATTTTGTGTTGAATATCATTTTTTTAATTACAGGCTTCATCCCAGGTTAAGCCTGCATGCCTGTTGTTGAGCCAATTATCATAAATTCCCCTGTAACAATTAACAATATTGGTACAGAGCTGCATGTATTTTAAATGTTATAATTATGCTCAGCTCTTTTGTTAATTGGCCTATCTGACTCTTTACTTTTTATGCTGCTCATCTGCTCATTACCGCAGCCATTTAATTCAATTAGCACCTTAATTAGAAGAACAGCCATGTCCAATGTCGTAGGACTTGTCAGAGTACGCGGCTTGATTAGCAAAGACAAACACACCATGCAAATCAGGCTGTAACATTTGGGGGCGGCAGGGATGGAAGGCAGCCAGCTGGTGAAGTGGAAAAGGAGCGTGTCTTCATCCCCCAAAGCTTTGCCAGGAGAGAGAAAATAAAGAAGGCACCAGACTGAGGAAGGATAAAATAATTTACAATTCCATGAGTTAAGGCATCGCTTAACATGAATGGTGTGTAACTCCTGAGGACGGTGTCACTACTAAATTATCTCCTACCCCCAGTGCTCTTAGAAAAAAGACAAAGTGAGAGAGATGTGTAAAAATTATACAGTAATCTAACATATCATATGTCCTTTTCAGAGAAGGAAGCCAAACCCCAAAGTCTAGATTCAGAGGGAGAGATTGGAACAAAAACCAAACAGCCTGATCCTGGACTTTGGTGGGGATCCGCATGGCTCCACTCATCAGTGCCAAGTGATGGTATTTTAAAAATCACCCATATGACCTAGGCCCTCCTGTCTTGAGATAGCAGCACTGTTGAGGAGAGGCATGTGAGGCTGTGGGAAATGTCTTAAAAAAAAAAAAAAAAAAAAAAAAAAGAGCAAAAAAGCAAAAAAAAGCGCTTCATTTTCCAAGAGCAGTTTAAGTCTCGGTTTTGTTTTGTGCCAGTCTATTTAAATCTTTATTCCCTGCCTATTAATTCTCCTAATTAGAATTAAATGAAGCATGCTAAATTGCTAGATTAACCAATAATTAAGCAGGCAAAGCACTAACGTTTAATATACACAGGCAGCTCTTTCTCTTCTGTGATAGCACTGTGTCATGCCTGCTCATTTTATTTGAAAGGAATTAAGAGGCTTGTCTTCCATGATCAGCACCACCCTCCCATATTAACTTACATAAAATAAAGACTTTCCCAAAAGGGGATCAGTTTCCAGCTAGTTATCAAGGAACTCTTCATTTGATTTTTTTTTTTTTTTAATTCCTTATCTCTGAGTCCTTGTGAAACCTATTTGGATCAGTTGGCTCAGGAAATCCAACAGCTGTACATATATTTAGCAGATAGTAGATTTTAATTAAAATGATATATAGTTAGTGTGGTGCTCCTTTTTATTTTCCTGTGTTCATTTCTTCATTTCTGCTCATGTAATGAGGTTCTACACTTCTTTCCAGAGGATGGCAGCCCCTCTCCCTCCCCCTCACCTCCCTGTGTTGTGCCCCTCTCTTTCAATCTTCATTTTACATATTTATACATTACTTTGTCTTGATGGTATGTACTTTATTCTGAAGTGTCTCAAGCAAGGGGCCATGAAGACTGTCCAAATAAGTACACTCTGTGCTTTTAGGCAGTTTTGAAGGTTATTTCTTTGGTGTGTAGTGCTGGCAGAACTGGGGTGGGGAGCAGGACCAGCACATTCAGAAGGGTTTATGCATCTTACCAAGGTGCATGTAGCTCATGCCCATGTGCAGAGGGCAGCAAAGACTCAGGATAAGGATTTCATAAAGCTGCTCAGTCCCATGGTAACTGAACACATAAGTTCTTTTCTTTTTTTCTTTTGACTTAAGCTGCTAGCCCAAAATTGGGAATATTTTTGGTTGTTCCTCGCCAGAAGTGGAAAAATTGTGATAGTCAGATGTTTCTCTAGATATACCTGCAGAATATTCTGCAGACAAGTCTCAGTTTATTTTGCTTATGTCTTGAGCAGTCTGCCTTTAAGAAGGAAGCTGTGTAACCACATTAGTGAGCCAGGATTTTGATGAAATTACTTAACAAAAAAACCCAATCAAACAAAAAATGTGACCCAAAAGTCCTGTTTCCCAGAGATAGCAAACAAGAAGTAATGTGTTTTCTCACAGTCCCAACTCTTGTGGCCTCCAGTTGGTCCCAAAAGACATTTCTCAAAGGGGCTATTTAAACAATATAGTTAAAATGTCTCACTGCAGCTGAAAGAAAACAATGTCTTTTTTCTTCCTGCTCCAGATGATTCAACCTCTTTTGGTACTTTTATGAGCATCTTCTGAGATAACTTTCCTTGCCAGGCTGGAGAGAAATCAGTGCAACAAAGACTACTTTTTCTACTGGCCTAGCAAATTGCATCTGTATAACATTCAGCCCAGTGAGTATGGGGACATCATGAGAGCCACAGCAGGATCTGCAGCTGGTGACTGCAGGCAGTGGTGGTTGGATTGTTGTAAATTACAGAATGGTCATGGTTGGAAAGGACCTGAGATTACTGAGTCCAACCATACATCACTGGATTAGCCCAAGTATCACCAAATTGCAGATTATGCTTTTTTATTCTGGAGTAAAATCACTGATGGTGAAAGAGAACATATTTGATTTTATTTCTTCTCAAAGGAGTAATCTCACTGGCTTCAGGGAAAACCAAGCATTACTACTGAAATCATCAAAACTGCCTGATTTTTTCAGGAACTCAACTCAGATTCCAGCAGCTTTCTGTCCTGTCAGGGTAGTTTCATGTTCCTGTTCTGTGAATATCTCTAATCAGTCAAAGCAACATCAAGCATAATTTGGAGAAGTTATGCAAATTCTAGCATCTGGCTATGTTTTCTCTCCACAATTTCAGGCTGTGCAGATGAGCATACCTGTGAATGTTTTGGCATAAACCTCTTTAAAGTCAATGCCAATTCCTGGATTTCACTGTGAGCAAGTGTTCAGGGACTGTAGAGTCGTGGCCCAACAAGGGTTTGAATACTCATAAGTTGAATTTAAAAATGAAATAAAATAACTCAGAGGCATGTAGAGGTACCCACTAATAATTCTGCCTGGTTTTGCCATTGCCTGTGGAGCAAACCCTGCCAGGCTGTGCAGACCTGCAGGTTAACACAGAGAAGATGATCCATATCCTCTGAATCTTTAATGCCATGGGATAATGGTGAGGTGATGGGGCCTCTGAAGTCAAGGTAAATGCAAGACATGAGCGAGTTGCTTCATTTCTGTGAGAGGCCAGCTTGAGCAAGCTGGTTTCTCATTTCTCAGCTGTCCTATGGTCTGAACCGTGTGGCCCCTGCAGAACATGCTGAGGACAGCGGAGCCTTCCCTCTGCGGCTGGCTGGCTGATTGATTCATTCCTCTTCTTTTTTTTCTTCTTTTCAAACCAAGCTTCTGACATGCTTTGGTGAACATCTCAGTCAGTCCCTGGTACCTCTGTCGATTCTGTGCGTGCATGTGCATTGCACTTCATCTGCTTGATGCAGTAATATCCTGGGGGAATGTGCAGGCTGTAAACTTCTTCATAACGTCCTGTTCCTGCAACTTGAAGATATTGACTCTGAAGGGAAACAATGGCATGAATAAAATAAAAATAAAAATAGTTAATTATCCTTTGTGTTTGTAATTTAATTAAAGATGCAGTAAAGTTTTACTGTTTTTCCAGGTGATGATGTTTAGGGCTCTGAAAAGCTATTTGTGTTGGTGAGATTAAAGTGCATTTTAAAATGTTCCCCGAGCACTTTCACATTTGTTGATAGATTTTTAAATTAAACTTTAAATTGTAATCTAAATTACCTCCAACAATTCATGGTCCCTGTAATGAACTCCCACCATTCCTGCTGTCATCTGACTATGATATACTGTAAATGGTAACTGCTCAGGGTTTTACTGAATAGTGCTTTAGTATTACTGCACTATATTAGTTGTGTACAACCCTCAAATAGAAATCAGAAGCCCAGTGCAGGTTTGGCTTAGCATAGTAACTTTATTATTTGCTTGTCATCAGTCTTAGTGGACAGTGCAGCTGCTAATCATTTGGGACCTCATAGAATATACTTTCAAATAATTTTTTAGGTTCTCCAGTAAAGGTGAAGGTGTTTGTGTTTTACCAGCCAGTGAGCTTTTGAACATTAAGGGTAAAATAAAACTGATTAGGGAATACAAGTTTGAGTGCTCGTTTGTAAAGTGACCACAGCTCATTGGTCCTTGAGGCACTGTTAGAAAAAAACCACTTTCATAAATGATGGATGTAGATTCAAAGAGGAAGAGAAGACTGCAGTGAGATAGTGGAGATAATTCACCATGGACTGCTCCATGAGATGCTGTAGGCATGCTGAGACCAAGCTGTTCCCAAAGAACTGCTCAGAGCAGATTAGTCTTAACTTGCAAAGCACTGATGGTTCCTGGTAGATCATATTGCCTGAGTCTCATGGACTTGTTCCTGGGATGAAGAGAAAGACTCCAACTGTAAGCTGGTCTGACATCCCTGGGAAGGTCTCAAGGATCTCTGAACATTGATGAATCTGGAAAATTAGAAGAAAAATTATTCCCAGAAAATAAATAAAAATAAATCAACCGTAAGAGCCAAGGTCCTAGAGAAGAGCAGAACTAGAAATAGGCAGCCCAAGGGCTGCTGTGGTGCAGAAGGGAGCCCTGCCAGGCTCCAGCAGTGTCACACAGGGACTCACTAACACAGGGTGTTCTTTCTACTGGAAAGCTTTTGGTGGACTTTCCTGTAACACAGCTATATAAGTTGTACAGGCCTCAGCTTTTGGTCTTCATGAATTCCCTGTTTTAATTGCATATTAAATGAAATGAAATGGTTTGTTTGGTTTCATTTGATTTTTTAGCTCTGGTGTGAGAGAAATGAACACTGGTTGTGTTTTCTGTCTGTCATTTGTTATCGTTCAAGGTGTCAGCAGGCATGCTGGTAAATGTGATCATTATTTAATTGCTTTCCATATTCAACACCCTCATTTTGGATGAGTTCTCCATTTAGCCACAAAGGTATTGTACTCCTCTCCTTCAAACCTTTCCTTCCTTAAATCTTTTTGCTTTTAGGCTTTTTGAAGGGAAGTGACCACATCTGTGGTGCCAGGATGCTGCAGTCACTGCCTGCCAGGCTGAGCAGGACTCCATGACTTTTCCTTTTTCCTTTTTTTTTCCTTTTCCCTTACCATCTGTTTCTTACCATCTGTCTCCTGTCTGCTAAAGGTAGATTGAGCCAAACTATCCCGATAGCTTCCTTTGATAAGATAGCTGATTTTCTAGTCAAAGGAAATGTGTTAGATACCATCTGTCTTGACTTCAGTAATGCATTTGATATGGGGTAATGATCTGTTAAACTGGAGGAGATGGGGATGAGCAGAAGGATTAAGGGGTGGGTCAGGAGCCTGCTCAAGTGGGGAAAAAACTGAGAAGTGCTGAGATGGGAAATGCAGACCTGAAAGATTCAAGAATCACTTCTGGACTGGATCTTGTTGAATATTTTCACCTGTGACTCTGGTGGAACGTGTTAGCTTATGAACCAAAACCAGGGGCTGACTGGAGTCTGGAGAAGGATCAGAGATTCATAAAGAACTTGGTAAGTTTGGGACTGGAGGTAGCAATGAAATTGCACAAAAGAAGTGAGGGACTGGAAATGGAGGTATCTGGGAATGGCTGAGAGGTTAAAGGAGGCAGAGGTGCTGGTTGGTCACAACTGACTGTGATGCAGGTCTTGAAAATTAAATGCTGTAGATTTATCTGGGAAAAAATAGACAAAAAGGGGGATAAGTGAAGATCTGGATGTTTATGTAATTCCCGTAGTGTAAAACACCTCGATGGGACGTGAAGCTGAAGAGGTTCTGTGTGGCACATGAAGGTGTTTGGGTAGAAACCTAGACTTTGGAATGTGTCTGGGTGGCCTACAAGCAAAAAAGCAAGAATAGCAAAAAGGTTTTCAGATAGTTCTTACTAAGAAATAACACTTGTCTGTGAAATTACATATTTCCAGTCCATGACCCAGGAGATCTCTTTCCACTTAGATTTCAGGCACATGCAGCCTTTTTGTCCTCTGTGCCCCTGTCCCTAGTTATGGCTTGGAGTCATCATGAAAATACTAAAAGGACCCTTGAGATGCAGCATTGCCCCACTGCCTGGGCTCCTTAAACAGTGCCCATAATGCTGAGGAAGAAAGTCTGAGTAGGAGGGAAAGAAAGAAACCTAAGTGGTTATATGGCAGTGAACAAGGCTGAACTGTGAGGACTCACCTGACAGTTTATTGGGATTTCTTGTTGAGTTTTCAGTTATTAGACAAACAATCTGACCAACCATGTAACAGAGCTATGAAATGGAGTGATAAGCATTTCTTATCCATGCACTGCTCAGCTTACATCATTTTACATTGCCTCTTTGCCTCTCTCCTTTTCATTTTTCCAGAAAAGAAAAATATGTTACGTGAGGAAGCCTCAAGAGAAGGAGATTCCTACAAAAGGCATGAAAAACTCATGGTATTTTGCACTGATCTAGTTAAATAGTAGCAGTAGATAAAAATGTCAACTGTTACTAATGGGTCAAAACCTGGTTGACCTCTACATTGGATAAAGTAGTTGCAAATGGGAATTTTAGCCCAGGAAAACTATTCAAGGGGGGCAATTTCCAGGCTCTCCAAACATACAAATTTATTGCTGACAAAATAGCCATATTTTTTGCCACTTTTGAAAAAGAACAATGAAAAACTGAAATGTTTCAGAAAAAGAGTTGGAAAACATAACTTTAGTGTAGCATAAGAACCACTTCTCTAGGACAAAATTACTTCTCTGGCACTTGAAAATGATGAACCAAATCAAGGCATGATAAAATTATGATTTTGATGTGGAGTTTATGGTGTGACATTTCTTTGGAGTAAGTCTGTCTGAACTATCCTAGTGATACATAAATCCATCAGTATTTAAAGATCTCTGTCTGCTGAAGACCCCTGCATTTTTCAGCATGTGTTTTTTTAAAAATGCATACTTTTAATTTCTGTTTTTCTTCCAATTCAGAAGCTTAAAGGAGCATGGCTCAGTTTGTACTCAATCTCTGCCATTGCAGATGGAGACACAAGCAGGATTTCTGAGCTCTGAAAAGCAGAGGCCATGCTAAGCAGACCTGGTGCCCAGAGCAGATGCACTCTTTGCAGAAGACAGGGAGGAAGATGCTGCTTTTGTGAAGAAAGTGAGACTGCAGCAGTAAGAAAAACTGGTCTAAGATATATCTTGCCTATAGTTCTACAAAAAAGAAAAATTAATATAACTCCAAGTGAGTATCTGCCTTCAATTATTATTTTTTAAGTTAATTATGTTTCAGTTCTGTGTTCCTGATGATGAGCAAATGATGAATTAATTGCCTTTCTGTTTTGGAGTGTGCCTGCAAATACAGCTGTGTTAGTAAAGCAATCATTGTTCACTGCTTACAGAATCCCTCTGCTGTGATAGTAAATGTTGTTGTCTTCCAACCTTAAAGCAAACAACTCCAGCTTTTCTGTTTCACTAGGAAGAGCTACTTTTTAAAAGTAAAAATTAATGAAAAAAACAAAAGGACAAATATTTGGGGGGAGCTGGAGGAGATTTGTTCTCCCCTTTCTCCAGTTCGTGAAGTTGAACTTCCCTGATTTTATGCTCCAAGCAGACAGACATTTCTCTGGGATAACTCAATCACAAAATCATAATGTAAATATTTATTCTCTTAAATGCATACGGAGTTATTACCCATGACAGAGTGCTTTGCACATTCCCCCTAAAGGACATTGTTTCTTTTTTACCCATTTGAGGACAACTGAGCAGTGCCCCGCAATGAGTCTGATGAATGAATATATATTGCTGCTTTACATGTTGCTGCCTACAGACATCCAGTCATTTAAGGTGGGATGCAGGTTGCAAACTTTGCAGGGTAAACCAGGATACAATCTCTTGCTAATAGAAATTCAAATTCCATGTTGTACATCAGGCTGCTGAGGTTTCAAATGCTGCAGCAGTGCTAACATTAGCATTCAGAGATATTTGTTAACGCTTCTCCTGAGACTGCTCATACACGCACACCCTCCAAGAGATAGCACAAGCCTCAAAATGAATTTGTTGGTGAGGCTTTGGAGCCCTGTTCTATTCATCTATGGTTTCATTTTTCTCAACGTGACCTTTGGTTTGCAGCAGCAATGGCTTTGGTTTGCTGCCGCTTTCCAGGCTGCAGCTTCAAGGGAAAATGAGCCCCTGTCTTTTTCAGCTCTTAACAAAACTGTGGTCTTGTAGTGAGCAGAGAGATCCTATCACCCTCACAAAGTGATACATGTGGGTTAAAGGATGTCTGCCCCGTTTCATGGGAATGCGGGTCCCTTGGACTGCTGCCTGATTGCAGTAAAAATGAATGGGGAAGTATGGAAATGTGTGGTGAATGAGCAGCATCATGGGTAATAACTTCACTATTTTTATTGTAAAGAAAGAAAAAAGGAGGTTAGAAGAAGGAGGATTTGGATGCTTCTGAATTGCTTGTGGTGAAAGGTACTAAAAATACAAAAGGTTGTTTTTTCTACATGTGGGAATGCCCCCAGATTATGTATTTATATGCATTTCAATACATCTGGGGAATAAAATCCTTCTGTACAGGTATGTTAGTAACAAAAATACAATTTGAAAGAGCTCACTGTATCCTAAATTATTGTAATTGTTTTCTATTTTTTGCTGTCTTGGCTGTTGCCAAGACATGAAAGACTGAAAGGAATCCATATTTATTAAATTAAAATAATTCTACATTTCTTTTAAACAGAGGATAGCAAACATGGCCAAAGTTTAAATGGCAGTAAGTCTTCTCTTGGAATGAGTGCCTTGCTGTATTTGAAAATAAACTCTCAGACTAAAAAAATTTTAAAGGAAATTTTTACTGTAGGCAGCAGAAAATTGTTTGTGTCTGTAGAGGTTAAATAATACTGCAATGTGAACATGCTTCTGGGTAGTTGGAAGCCTGTCCTGCAGACACAGATGTTATTTGAGGAGCTGTACTCCTCTGAGTGGTCCCACTCAGGACAGCATTGCTGCTCACACAAGTAGTAGTTTCCATTAGCTATTATTTTTAAGTTGAGCGATGATAACAGCAAGGATGTGAAATGGGTGAGGTTGAAAACCATTTGAGATGCACAATTTGAATGTAGGGTGACATTGTGGCTGAAATAATTTGGTAGCCAAGATGGGGAGGTCAGTCAGAGAGATGAGAATTTGTCTTTGATCTTACTGAGATGCAAAAGGGGAGGTAAGAAAAGCAAATTAATATGAGTGACTCAGAGGGACTCATACACAGAAATGTGCCCAATCAGTTGCCGATCAGTTTAGCATCATTTAGCTTCATCAATGGAGTTTAAAGAGGCTGGGGAGCTCTTCAAAAAATTTACCTCAAGTCCTGCTAAAGTTCCTGCTAAAGTTACCAATCAACTTGGCATTCATTTTGACAAGAGCAGAGTGCTTACAAAATCCTGTTACAGTTTTTGTGCATGTGTTTATCTTCTTTAAAAGACACACTTGCTGGTTTATATGCTCAAAAAATACAGTTTTAATGGGATAACAGTTATAACATTTGCTCCAGTATCACTTTAGTTGGTCTGTGGTGCTTGTCCAGAGCCTGTGTTACTGGGAGGATTGTGGTGAGACACAGCAGCTTTTACCAGCATGAGGCAAAGCCATGGGATTCCACATAAACTTTCCACATCCAATTTATCAAAATTTTGAAAATTAAAAAAAAAAAAGAGTTGTATGCAGATATGGGGTCACATCAAAACTATGGGTTGAAATGCTTTCAAATTTAAGAATCTGCAGAGGGAATTTGAGGGCTCTATTGATTTGTATTTCTTACAGCCTTTCTAACTGGTGAAAAATACATCTGAATGAAATTTAAATTTGCAATCTCCATTTCAAATTTAGGGAGGAAGGAGGCTGTAGCCTTGACATGGGATTT